>NW_024541838.1:0-12002 GCF_016758755.1 Suillus discolor
TCAATAGGAGGAATACGAAGTCGAAGCCGTCCTAAGTCACAAGGGAACGGGTAAACGAAGACGCTATCTCGTATCCTGGAAAGGATACTCTTCTGGAAGTAACGAATGGATTCCAGCGGAGAACATGGAAAACGCCGAAGACCTACTTTCCGCCTATAAGAAGAGGCACAAGTTGAACTAAATTGACCAGTCCCCACCGTCATACAAAACATGTCTTCCCAACAAACTACCTCCCCTACTGAATCCAATGTCTCCTCCATCAGCCTCTGTGAATCCCCCTTTGCTGACAACATTGTCAGCATTGAAGACGACGTCATCGTCGAAACCACTATCCTATCCGTTGCCCACGCCCTCGAAATCGAGACCTATCTCAACAACCAGCCAGCAGTGCCAGCTGGAGTCGCTGCCACTTATATCCATATCATTAGAGCTACCCAACGCCTCGAAGAAGAATTCGCCCAGATTGAGAACAATGCCCTCAGACTCTCCTGCAACCACGTCCAGCGGCGCATTCGCTCGCTTACGCTTCAGCTATTCCCTCTTGGTTTTAGCACTATCTGCAGGGAAATTATACAGACTGTTGCTGATCGAAACTCCTTCCAAGTCGGTCGCCCGTTGCCTCCTATTACTCACAATCCCCCCGCTGTTCTACCTGATCCAACTTCGATTGGAGGGAACACTGCACCAGTACCTGTCCCAGCGCCCAACGAGGTCTATAGAAGAAACCTCCACAACGGAGCCATCGTTCACGGTGTAACCAAGAACAAATCGTCCAAAGGAAAGAAGCGCGAGGTCATCGACCTCACCAAGGAACCCCCCACTATCCCTTCCTCCAATATCACTATCAGATCCCCCTCGTTGAAACAGGTAGTCGGCACTATTGCTGACGCCAACTTTATCTGCCGACTCTGTAAGAAGCTTGGCCACAAGCACAAGAACTGCCCCCTATACTTTTGTCGCTTCTGCGGCGACACGAAACCCGGGCACTTCTCCATCTATTGCCCCTTTGACACCAACAAGCCAGCATTCCCGTTGGTTTATACCGACGAAGGCTTCTATGACGCGTTAGCCGCATGGGAAGCGGAGAAAGATAAGAAAGAAGAAGAGGATCTTGAGCGTGCCAATAGGGAGTACTTGGTACAGCCAGAGGAGTTGGAATTCCACAATGCCGATGCCGACCCCATCTACTATGCAAACCAGGACAACTAGTGACGTCAAAGCCGGTGCCATCGACCATAACACGGGGGTAATGTTACGGCACACTAATTCTCTTCGCTTCTCCTTTGTTACCGGACAATGGTACTTAAACACAGCTGTTGATGAGCGACCAATTACTTTCCAGACTCTTACTCACATCATCGCCAAGCTGACTTTCCGTGCTAGTAACCATCACTATGTTTAGCCGATCATCTCTTATCAAAGTGGGCTGTCCACACCATGGTTACTATCTCTTATCTCTTATCGTCTACCAAGCGGGCTGTCCGCCTTCTATCTTGATACGCATTTACAAGCTCCACTTGAACTCTCGCTATATAGATACATAGCGTACCACATGTAGTTCTTCACTTTAATCTACTGGGTTTTACCTGGAACTAGTCCTTTAGTAAGGTCTCCAACCTTGCTATCTAAGAACCATCAATCTAAGGAAGTCGCCGATACTTGCCTTAGCCAGAAACCTTTGACCTCTCATTCGAGAGAAGAACCACGTCTGTCTCGCCGAATCTCAGTCCACTCGGACTAAGACAGCTCGACATACCCCAGTCGTAACAATATCCAGATAATCGAATACCTTAGGAAACCAGCTTCGTAACTGGCTGGTGATTTTGTGATAGGACCATTTACTATCGATGATAAATTGCTCAGGCCGGTCAAGGTAACAACCCCGGTTCTTCATAGCCTGTATTTCATTTCGGCCATTCTTGCTTGGGGCCTTAGGCACTCTGATGAGACTGTTTCTCTGGAAAATGCTATGAATCAGTGGGTTTAGTAGACTATTGATTGTCTTTGACTAACATCGACACCACAAGTCAATAGAGCAATTGATGCGACACGAAAAGTGTTAGCTCCGGTCGTGGAAAGGTTAGACATAGTGCTCCTGCGTGCTTGGCTTCCAATTTTACTAGGTTGCAGTGAGCTACTCATAGTATCCTTGCGATCCTAGAAGCAACTTTAGTATTCATGTAAACTAATCTTCATGCACTAGCCGATGATCCCGTACCTTTCGCAACCCAGCCAACGACACTGGGCCCTTGACCAGTTTACTGTAACCAGCAAGTCGGGTGGAAGAAAGAGTTGATAAGGCTTCCTCTCGGGCATTGGCGAGTGGTACGCCGGCTTCAGTGAGTCGCTTGGCGGTGGACGACTTTTCATTGGCACTTTTGCCACCACTAGCAATTCGGTCAAAAATATCCTTGACAACAGCTGAGGTATTTCCAAGTCGGTGAGGCTGTTCATCTTGAACTTCCAGTGGTTTGCCACTCCAAGTTGATGCCTTGCGAGGGTGTTTGCTGCGACCGTGACCACACTCCACACAGTGGCCTTCATCCTGCGACCGAGCAAAGAATTCCTCGCAGTCGCACACTTGACTGTCAGATTTGGAACCTCTACAGAAGTGCTCCCGATTCATAGCATTGCTCTCGGAATCCATGCAGAGCAATAGCACTAGTGGGAGAAGGTGGAGAAAGACTTCACACGGAAGAGGAGACAAGAGACGGAAATGACTCGGACCTCAAGAGGATGGTCAACAGGTACTAGATAGTGCGGTTTATATTTACAGTTTGAAAATTATGACATTCTGCCTGCCTTCTGGTTGACATATTGTCCAAGTAAGTATTTCAAGACTAATAACTACTACGACTCTCATAAGTTTAAGTTACTCTTGCCCAGCTGCTAAAAAGTATGACAACACTAGCAACACCTGACACCATAGCCTCGCCCGGTTGAACCAGCTTGGTTCGGCGAGAGACACATGTAGTTCCTTTGACCCTCGTTGGCCAATAGGGATAGCCTCGAAGATTGGATACTCATCACCTTCCCACTCATTTGCTGCTAGCCTGCAGTCGCACGGTGTTATATCCTCGGCTATGACTTCGATAAGGGTGGCAGAGAATTGTCAGCGTGTTTCGTCATTGATGAAAGGATTGATTTGTGATGGAACGCTGATAGCTTCGTGGTGGATATGGTGTCGTTGTTGATTATTGATAGCCTGTACCATATTTAGAGGCTCCTCTTCATTATCACTTTCTTCTTCGTCAATTGGATGCCCCGCTCCACTCTGATGTTGTTGTCGAGTCATAGTAGGGCCATGTACCCCGTAGTGTTCTTCGATCATGTCAGGGTGGACCCCTTCACAGTCGTATCGATACACGCCAAACTGCATTTGACCTAAAAAACGTAAATCCTGGGTCACAATGAGATAATTTGTCAGGGTCCCATAAATGTAAAACGACGCATTTACCTTAGGGCTCTTGTCATTGGTATCAGGACCACGTATCGGATGACAGTTCCATTCCGCCCGGAAATCCGAACAATCTTGATTGATTTCATCGAGGAACAGAGTCTGGAGCAACCAGATATGACTAGGGCTGTGAGGGTTGAGCCCGTGATGGTTTTCAAGTTGAGTGAAAAATGCTCTCCACCTCCTAGCAAACTGCGTGCCAACTTCAACCCATAGATGCTCGATCCGCGAATTCCATGTAGAACTTGTCCAGAATTAGTACCTAACATAAAGCTGCAGAACAAACACATTACGACTCACGATCCCCACATGAAGGATGCACGACGTGGTCCATTTCGCATTATCATATACGTTGCGACATCGAGATTCTCTCCTCCACGATCTCCTCGCACGCGAGAAGGCATTCTGAAGTTTTGCATTGCGTGAATGAACAGTTCCAAAACTGTGCTGGAGCGATTGTTGTTACTTGCGCTCAGTCCCATTATCTAATAGACATATAAATTAGAGTCAGTAATCAATGCAAATGCGTTAAAAAACACATCGCACCGTTCTACAAAACCTGTCGATGAATCCGTGAATCACAATCCCCCATCGAATTAACTTATGGTGGCCATCTACATGCCATAATGCATTGGGGCGCTTCACATGGTATTTCCGTCGACGTTTGACCTGTCGATCTCGCAGGACTTGGCCTAAGCCATCAACCCTGCGAAGCGACTCTACTACTCGTCGATGTTGCACCCGGACACCATGTCTGCGAAGATACCCAACAATGTACCGGATACCTGAATCGGGTCGCTTTTTCTTGAACTCCTTGATGAGGAGATCAAGATCAGTATTGGTAAGATCGGAGTATTTTCTTTCAACTCAATTGTGCTTCATATACAGTCGCAGCGTGTTTCTGTGGACTCCTAACATTTTGGCAAGTTCCATAAGTCTAATTTGATGTGAATTCGAGACCGCTTCGGAAAGGAACACAATGTCGATGAGTTTTTTCGGACGACCTGGACAACCTGTATGCAGCAATGACACTGGTTCTGGAAATGCAATGTTGGTGTCCATTCTGGGATTCACGCATAGTCAACAATCATTCAAAATGAGATAATACGACTTACGAATTTCGAGTATTGTGTTGAAACGATGACAATTGAACAGAGAATCTCCTAGCAAGGTTGCTGCACAAGTCAGCCAATCATGCATCTCATGTCCCTGCAGGTCATGTGCAAGGGCTTGAAGCAGGGGTATAGCATCTCCAGATACAGCCTCTAAGTGAAACATAAGTTGAAGGGGGTCGGCATCTTCTTGATGCAGAATATGATAGGCACGTCGGTATATATCTGACAATGTATCGTGAGCAGTAAGAAAATTGGCTGACCATGGAGCTTGAGTTGGCGTGCGAGATGGAAATGGCGGAAATGCCTGTGGTGGTATAGGCATCACGATTACTGCGGAAACGAGATTTAGAATGAATCGGCATTCAATAGAATCATAGAGTAGCGTACAATGACAATGTATCAAACCTGTGAGAAAAATGGTCAGTGGTCACAAACATAGGCAGTCAAACTATAGTTTGACTGCCTTCGTCTAATTTCAACTTCCTGCTAATATGTCGACAGAGTTTGTTGTACCAACCCGACACCTGATTTATTACTTTAATGCGTCCAGCCACATCTTCCAGGTGATTTTTATTCATCTATCAAATTATCGTACTAATTTGAAAACTTTCCATTGACAGGTAGAGAATACACTATACAAACTCTGCAGTTCAATCTTATCCGCATCTTCCAATGTCTTTCGTGATATGTTTTCTACCATGGAGAATTCTAGGCAACCAGAAGTAGATGGCATGTGTGATGATAAACCCATTCACCTTAATGGAATATCTCGGGAGATGTTTGAGTTGTTTCTTGAATTCATGTTTGGAAGGTATGTTGATATTTTATGTTTTTAGTCAGTAACTGAACCATTTGTCATGGTAGAATGCATACTGGATCTCATAGCATCGATGAACTCTCGAAATTTCTCCGTTTCTGCGACATGTATCAATGCTCCCATGCATGTGAATTCATTATTTTCCGCATATCTACCGCACGCTACCGTTTCCACCCAGCTAAGTTAATCAACCTCGCCATCAAATACCACGTCCGCTCCATCTTTCCATATGCTTTCCAGCAACTGGCAGAAACCCCAATTACCGAGCTCACTCATGCCCACCGGGAGTTGATGGGCAACGAAGTTTTTTTGAATGTAATTTACATTCAGGCTGCGCTTGATAGTCACCGCCGGATCGTAGCTGCGGAGGAACTGAAGATCTTGATGCACTCGAATAAGTGTCAAGACCCAACTGGTTGCAATGAGGACTGGCACGCAATTTGGTGGAATGGTATGGGCCGTTTTCTTCTTGATGGTAGGATCCCACAGCCGTACGACGACATCGTCAAACGCTTCAAGGAACTGCAGTTTGGATGTGTCAGTGAAGGATGCAAAGACCTCATGTTCAAGATTCTCGATCAGGGAGCGGCATTCAAGCACGCCGAACAATTTCTTTCTGAGACTTGCAGCTTCCTAGTAGAGAAACTGGTTTTCGAGCCTGCATCAGTAAATCACCGGGCTCTGTCCAGATCTGGACAGCGCGCCATGTGCACAGCTTGGTCCCTTCTAGCTAGTTCACTACAGTAAAACTATTTCTGTCAACCTCTGCACAGACCCTCACAAACCTGCCTAGTGAGGACCAAATAGGTCTTGAATATCATCATTTTTCTGTCTGTCTGTACAGATCTGTCCATGTTCATGCAGATATTCACAAACCACTCAGAAGTTCACTCGGCTCAGGTACAGTAGCTCATTTCTGTCTTGTCTTGTACAGATCTGTCCATGCTTGCGCAGATACTCACAAATGACTCAGAAGCTCACTCGACTCGGGTACAATAGTAGCAAACAAATGACGATAAATTCAATCAGCGGGAAACACGATACTAGCAGACAACGAGCAAAAGATAAAAGTAAATATGCAAGAATATGATGTGTGACAATTGACAGTGCCGGGAGATGGGAGACTCAATCAAGTTGGACGCGCAGGTGGTGATGTTTTGACATGTCAACGCCGTCGAGTTTCGATGCTTCTGCCCTGGATGAACTCATCAGTATCGAATGCTATGTAAAAGCTTCCTTACTATCCAATCTTGGCCCATTCACGGAGTTGCTGCACCAGCTTTGGACCGTGATATGGGTCTTTCATGACGGCATCAAGTAGCTCAAGCATCGAATGATAGATGGACTCGTACTCCTTCGAAGTAAATTTTGAATAAGACTTGCCATTGCCATTTTTCTTGAGGCCCTGGAAGACGCAATGAAACTGAAAGCAACATGTCAGAATGTTGAAACGTCAATATCCCGGACGTACCACGGTGCAAACGAGAGCTAGGCATTTTAATGGAACCTCCTTCTGAAAAATGGCTGGTCGCCTGTAAGCAATGCGATAAGACCCAGTATAGTAAAAAAGAATGATGCCCTGAAGAAGCGCAGGGTGAGCAAAGTTCTTGGTTTTCCCCAATTCGTCGACTCCGTGGCGGAGAAATCTACCATTGTCCAGTAATTCTGCGGTGGCAACCTCAACGCAAGCTGCGCGCTCTTGAGCGGGAATGTCAGCTGGCGGGGAAAGACTGTATGCAGAAGGCGTAATGGAGATGACATTTTTTTCAGATCAGAGTGCCAGGTTGCCAAGTCATCATACAGCTAGAAAACAAATAAGATATGAAGCGCACCACAAAAAAGATATACACACCAGTCTCGCCATGTCAGGCTTATGAGCAGGCCACACACCTGGTGGATACCCCGAGTCAGTAGAATATCTGGAGGGAAATAGTAGCTTACCAGCGTCAACTTGTTGGCCGTTTTTTTTAGCCATTGCACGAGAGAGGCTGAGAGTGACTCTGTGATCGAAACTGGCAGATCATGAACAAGGCTCGGGAAAGGGTTCTCCAATGCCTGCTGAGTATGACACTCCGCCTTCACATCCTCGAGAAAACTCTTCCAGCGTGGACCATACCAACCCAGCTGGGTGGCCTTTGGCCCTTCATCATCGGATCCATCGACCACCTTCAATTTATGTTTCGATGTCTGCTTCCGTTTCCATTTCACCTTCGAGTTGGAGGTATCGATCTCAGCAACACGGAGAAGCTCCAGGAGAGCGGGATCAGGAAGTCGGGGGTGGCTGTTTCTTTTGTGATGAAGCTTCAGAATGTCGTTCAGCTTGAACAACAGATTAGCGTACTCCAAAAGAGTAGTAGACTTATACCTGGGGGGCACTCTTTTAATTCATTGCCGTACCATCATCGCTCAAATCCTTGCTCAAATCATCACCAACTCCCAAAATGTTTTCAGCTGCTTCATCACCTTCGTCACAAGAGTGCTGAAATTCGAAATCTGTTGGAAGAGCGGTGTAGCACTCGAGCTCGCGCTAGGCTCGTATTCACTGATTTCCCAATATACGTTCAATGCCCATCACTATCTGATGTAACCCGCACAACCCGACGCAAACCCGACACTTTGACTAGCGGACCCGACGTTTCGGCCGCATCGGACCCGATATTTTCCTGCGCACTTGCCCTATCCGTGTCCCATCCTGTCCTGCTAGCCCCACTAGGTGCGTAGTTGATTATTTCACACATTACTCACGTCATAGCAAGCGCTATTACATGTTTTCCCATCATCCGCAGCGCCTCATGTTAGTTTACATGTACTTCGGACCCGAAATCGTCGGCCGCTACTTTCGCCTATAGGGTTCCGTATTTCTATGTACTTATATATATATTGGACTGACTATGAGTATTTTCATCATCCAAGTAGTAGGGAGCCGTTCCCTGATACTTAGTGGTCAAACCCAATATTTCGTAGTTCTTAGTTGACATTGCGAATATTACCGCTCTTTCTATCCGAAATACCCGTCGTTATCATATATCCGCATACTGCTCGCTTTTCCGACGTTCGCTGACGCCATTCCCGCTAACCCACTAAACCCGAACCCGAAACCCGCTAACCTGAAACCCGAAAACATCGGACCCGACACTTTGGCATCGGACATCGTAGATATACCTTCGGACTTTGTTTCCCGCGCTCGGACTTTTGACCGTTTTATCATTTCACTAACTACAGACCAATCCAATAGCTAACCCCTCGGGTCGAACGCACTTGTCTTGCAAGTAAAGCAGACTAGGCTGTGCATGACCACAACATTTTTATATCGCTGGCTACTCACTTCGTGTAGTGCCCAGCAATTGTTGTATCTCTACAGCGGTGACCACCTGAGGTTGAGGTGGTGAGCCTTCTCTCGGAAAACCTGTTGCTTTTCAGCTCAACCTGAACGTAAATAGGCAGCGACTTACCAGGGTGTGTACTATGACACCTGTGAACTTCTCCCCAACCAATTTGCTTGTCCCCACTACTTTCATCCAAGCCAGATGAATCATCTTTCGATGTGTCAGACTGTTCAGATTCTATACTTTGTGGTACAGGCAGCCGGAGGGCAGGATCTAAGTTCTGGTAAAAGTTCACATCCGGTAGCACCGCAGATGAATTGGTCCCAGAAAGTATAGGATCCTGGACGCTATGAGTAGCGACAGGAACCTGAGGTTGGGATATGTTAAGAGTAGTAACACGAGTTTGACTTAGAGAAGAATGGGAATCGGGCAGGGCGTGTGCCTTCTTGGCTGCGGCCACAAAGGAGTTGTTCAATGCTTGAAGATCTGGCTCTGTACCGGCAGGGACAATCGGTGGCGAAAATCTGTATTGTCCCCCAGCTTCTCGCTGCAAAAAAGTCGGCTGATGGTTGAGTTCGAAGCTCAGGGCAGAAACAACAGTATCCTGCATATATGAATTAATATGTGATCGTTCACACTGTAAAAACTCACCTTGTTTTTCTTCGAGCGTGATTTCAGAGTCGTGGTGTCCGGTTCCACCGAAGGGCTATATGGTGGAGGGGGTTGTTTCTTCTATGTCTCTTTAGTATTGTTCAACATGAACAAAGAGAAAAGATATCTTGGAACGACTCCTGCAACCCTTGCGAGTCGGTTCAGGAGTGAGAGGGTTTGCAGGAGCATTCAGATCAAGGGAGGTGGCACCCTTGGATTGGCTGATCTGCACTGGAGCATGCAAGATATCGCCTAGTTTCTCCAGTTGAGCTCCCCTACCTCCTGTCCCTGCACCTGGGCGTCCTGATCGTCGAGGAGGCTGTGAATCAGCTCCTTGATCGAGAATCGATGCAGACGGTGCATTAGCCCGAGCATGCGCTCTTTTTGCTGGAGCTGTTTGCCCTTCGAGCGCCTTGAGATCAGAGTCTGTAGCTTTGCGCTTCGTTCTCTTTTTCTTAGGGCTTCCAGGCATGACTAGCGAAGGGGGAGAAATGAGCCACCGTAACTATAACTTACTGATACTCACTTTTAAATACAATCCACCATCGCAGCTTGAAAAGCGCTTGAAAATAACTGTAACTAAATACGTCATTGGACAACTTGAAGCGCACCAAATGTAATACACCGCAGCCTGGGGGTCGCGAATGGGGTTGATGAGAAGCTAGCCGAGTCCAAGAGTCTCATATGAGGAGTCAGTCAGTCAATAGGCTGGGAGTAAACATGTGTAGTGAGTGCATCAAGTAGGAGCTGAGCGTGAGATATCATATTATGACTCAAACTTTGCGTGAGAATATCTCAACAAACGGTACATGGGAGGGGGTATCACTCTATGGACGAAGGTATTAACTATCACGATTGTAGTAAATGTAGATATATTATGTAGTTCTGCTCCGTTTGGACTGGGGCATAACTTCCATTGTCCAGCCCATCCAACCATGAATCTGGTTAGTATGTTCTGTAATTGATGGTTGGTCGAGATGATCATCATCCCGATCATCATCCTCAAAGTCACTTGCCTGTCTCTTTTTCAGCAGTGCTGCAATAACCCTCTTTGCAAACAGAAGCTCGGGGAAAGGCTAGTTCTTCGGAAGCGTGGCAAGATGTGTTTCCAACAGATTGAGGACCTCCTGGAAAGTTACTGCATTCAACAGTCCTTTGTTTCTGATCAGGTGGTACCATTGTGTTGCAAGTGGGAGTAGCGTCTTGAAGTAGGGGTGGAATTGTTTCTGGAGTTTGTGTGCATTTGGGTGAAAAAAAAACAAAGTCTTCAAATCACCGCCTGCTTGTAACGTGCCGGCGGACCATAGATGTGGTAGCCATTCTTGACTCCTATCAGCTGAGAGATCATGTCTAACTCCAAGAGGACCCCTGGATTCAATGCAGATGCACACCAAGACGTAAAAAAGCAACTCCAAATCATCATGGTAGTGATGTTGGATGAGGGGGGGCGGTTTTGCAAGGGAAGACGTGGCAACCTTCACCTTCCAGCTGTGAGCAGATGTTGCAGGGTCGCCCACAGCCTCTGAAAGCTGCCACAGAAGTGAATGTGACATGAAAGGCAATGTGCCCTAATATTTGCTGTGAGCATGAATTCTTGTAGAAGATAATTAGTACTGACCGTCCCACCGATAACATATTTCTGGCCAGCATAGATATGCACTGCGAATTCCCAATCAATCAAGAGTCCGTGGGTCCCATCGCCGTCATCCTCGATCATAGCATTATTAAGACTACAATCACAGTGAAGAATTCCACGATCCTCGACTGCTGTCTGTTGAACTGAGAAACATGTCATTAGAACACAGAGTGGATTAGGACATAAACAAATACATACTTTTGACGATGTCCTGAAGAGCACTCACCAGCTCTACTCTTGTCTGGAATGCATGCAAAGGTCGCGTGCGAGGCTTCAAAACCAAATGAACATGCATATGAGAGGTGCCTCTGATACTTCCCAAAACCTTGTATCAATAGTTCATCGTTTCGTCAACCTCATTGGGCGCGATTTCGACAAGCCAATACTCGACCAGTTCTGGCACACCACAGACCCCTTGCATCTCCCGCAGCATTTTAACCTCGTTCAACACAACATCTTTACCCCCAAGGACCCAATGGTCCTTGATGATGTATTCTTTATCATCCCTCCTGGCTAAATAGCACACAGTACCACGCCCAACGAGCCCCTGACTCGAGAATATGAGTTCGAGAATATCATATGCGTGGTCGTTGACTATGATCCTGCTGATCAGGGTTGAATAAGTCGCACAAAGGGGATCTTGGGGTATTTCTAACTGAGGGGGGTCTATAGGGAGGCTTTCCTCTAAGTCCGAGCCCATCTCCACGTCTAAGTCTATCCCCAAATCAGACTCAGGTGTTGCAGTGCCTCCGATCTGACCTCCTGTCTGGGAACTGTTCACTTGAGCTTGTGCGGGTGGTTTGTTCATAGAAGGGCGAGAAGTTGGATTTTTGAGTTGAGCGGGGCGAAGCGTCTTTGTGAATATACTGATGGAAGGATTGTACCCAATACACTCAAGACTACCGAAGACGACGCTGGATAAGATTTGCAGGTAATGATTTGGAGCATTGTCGATATGGATGGGAGGCGTCATGACACCACCTGCATGGTCGTACATGTG
>NW_024541839.1:0-11983 GCF_016758755.1 Suillus discolor
TATACATGTGCTGATCTAGGGTGACCATGAGGCGTACAGCCTCCATGGATCAGGTACAAGGCCGTCTAGGCCAGGGGGTGTTCACAGCGGTCCAGACCGCTGTCTTTCTAAGTGCAGGGGTGTTCTGCTGTGTGGGAGTCTAGCAGAGTGGGGCTGGTGTAGGAAGAGCTGGGGCTCCGGTAGGTGTTACAGATGCCTGTAACACCAACGGGAGCACAAGGAATAGTGTCATTGTGGGTCATAAGACAATCAGTACACCACAATTCATGGAATCACACCAAATTCAACATACAGCCAAGGTGTAAGGGCCACAAATTTGTGTCCGCTGACCTGCACAAACCGGTTCGGTGCATGGATGACTAATGGTCTCTCACGAGCCCGATACCCTAGAAATCATTATGAACAATCTTCCTTTACTTTATGGTTCAGACTGCAGTTCAGATAGTATTTTCATTTCTCAGACAGACTCAGATAGGCTGAATATTCTTGTATATTTAATTTTGCGGTAAATTCTGCTTAGTCAGCAATAACAATGACTCAGACTGAATCCCACACATGTCAAGTAACAGTGTAAAATAGTTCTTGCATAATTTGCCTTGTGGGAACTTTCTTAACACTCTAATAAACACGGCTCGCGTCATTTCTACGGTCAATAAAGTAACATCATAACAAGACAACAAAATAACATAATCAGTCTGTTACTTAATATTTGTCACATGATACTAAGTTATATGACTCTAACAGTCAGGTGACCTATGACCCTAAACCAAATCATGACAAAGCAACCTTTTGAGATGACTAAAGCTTGATGACACAAATTATAAAGCACATGACTACAGTAAATAGTATTGGTACAATCTGACTAAGCCTATTCCCCTTAGAACGTGGGAAATAGTAACACAGCCACCATAATTTATCTATATAAGACCCCACTTTTTGCCAATAAAAGAGCATATAGGGAACTTTTAAGCCCCACAAAATAAATTTGAGTGTGAAGTGTGATCAGTATCAACAACAGTGACAAGAGCTGTTAAGCAACTAACTGAGAGGTCATTGTAAGCAACATCCAGCAATACCTTTAGCTCATCGTCAACAACTGTGAAATATCTTGAGCTCACTGTGCTCAACAGTGAGCAAACTTTTTCTTTGATTTTCTACTGGTGAACCTCTAGTCTCTTCTTTCTTTTTCTTTTCTTTTCTTTTCTTTTTCCTGTTCTTTTCTTTTTCGTTTCTGTTTCTTTCTGTTCTT
Organism: Suillus discolor; assembly: GCF_016758755.1. Lineage (NCBI taxonomy): Eukaryota > Fungi > Basidiomycota > Agaricomycetes > Boletales > Suillaceae > Suillus > Suillus discolor. The sequence goes on from NW_024541839.1 coordinate 1,250, forward strand.
TTCTTTTCTTTTCGTTTTTCTTTCTTTTTCTTCTTCTTTCTCTCTTTCTTTTTCTGTTTCTTTGTTTGTTTGTTCTTTTCATTTGTCTCTTTTCTGTTCAGTTCATTCACGTCTCAGTGTTAGTGTCTGAATTTGTTTTCAAGATCTTTGTGTTGTCTTTACGTCCATCTAAGCACCGGCTTAGTGGGAAGACTTCAGAAGTTGATAGTGACGCTTGACCTCACTCATCTGAGTAGTGATACTGAGCCAGGGTTTTCTTTGTCTGCTAGACTTTAGTTGTTGAATAGGGGACTTGGTACTGAAATCCAAGGACGTCCGTTCCTGATTCTGTTTAATACTCATCGTGAGTTCCTTGGCAGCAGGTTCAATAGTGAACTAAGAGTTCTACTGATCACTGATTAGTCCTGACCTTTGATTCTACCTGTTTGTGCTGAGGGGGTGATTGCTATAATTTCGCACGACTTTCTGTAGTAAATTTATTACAAGAAGCATTGTTACTGAAGGAAGGGTTTCTCTTATCAATCTATTTCTTTCTTTTATCAGTACCATACTGTTGGGCTGACTTTTCTCTGTTCTCTAAACACTGCCATACCGTTGGAGTGAATCAATTTCTGTTTGTCATCACCATACCATTGGGCTGACTATATTCTGTTTATTTTATTTTCTATTGCATCCATACTGTTGGATTGACTGGTATTGCTACTGACCTCACAGGAAGTACTTTTGTCTGAACATAGCTTGGGGAAGTGTAAACAGCCACCCACGAACAACCACGTTATCAGTCATTGGTATTTGTCTGAATCACTGACCGTGGAGATTTTTGATTTTGTAGGTGTTTATCTATAGATCATCTATCTAAGAAGACACCGCCAATGATAATGGAATTTTTAGTGCTTCAGGTGGGGCTGCACTGCCAGATTTCTGGTTGTGTGCCTCGATCACAAGTACAGCGTTGAGACGTGCTGGATGGCTAGACCGACAAAGACCAATCTTGACGTGCCATATTCCATTATTAGGCTCTGGCATGTGGAAGCGCAACCACCATATGCGTCCTGCAAGGTGCCATCAGATCAATGAAGGAATAAGGCGAGAGAAATGGACCACGCACCCCCCGCAACAAATTCGTATATCAACTTTGTATCACTAATAGCAGTGGAGTGCAGGCGTTTTTGGAACATCCCGATTCGCAGAACAACATTGAACTGGTTGGCGGGTTCATCACACATGTGTACCTGAAGCTGATCCAATGGGCAACCCAAAAGGCGTCTGAAATCCCTGTTTTCGCTTCCTAGTATCCAGATAAGTGGTCTCTCTGATAGACATTACTGGTAGTACTACTTATGACTTCCAAGAGCTAGCTGGATAAAAATTTCCTGGTTGCTAGTTATCATGCATGCAGTGCGTAAGTCGTCTTCACAAACAGAGGAATAATAACTGAAAATGAAAATGAACTTGTTCAACGCCCAAAGAGCTTGTGGCCGATTGTTCACAATCACCCAATACAGTGCTGTGTGGCCCTCGATATTGCGTTCTTTCAGGATTTTGGAGAACTCGGCAGCTGGGAGAGCAGCAGCACAGGCATTGACATTTGGAACAACAGAAGAAGGGATGAAATCAGGGCCTAAGACGATATCACAGATGCGGGACGGAACAGCTGTATGTTTCTCCTTCAAGCGACGAGAGGAAAATATGGATGATTGATCACATTGAATGGGACTTGCTGAGATTGTGTCATACAAAGGAGGTGTACTGCTGTCATCAGCGACTTTGGAATTGGTAGCCATTGATGCTATCGATGTTGTAGTAGGCGGTGGATGTAGCAGATAGCTCAGCGACGTACGAAGTCAACTGGTTATATTGGTATACCTGTAGCAGATAGCTACACATGTTGTTAGTTAAGTAGATACTGAATACTATGATGGTACTGACCTCAGCGATGTACGAAGTCAACTGAGGGTAGTACCAGGCGCGGGAACAAACGAGAATATATAGCTACGAAGGTAACGATCAATACCGAGTGTCCATGACGAAGGTTTGATAATCCAACACTCCCCCTCAAACCGAGCGAAGTCCGAGGGCGGAGGCAAAGTGTTTAACCTTTAAACTAGGAAGAGCTTTAGTAAGTGTATCCGCGACCATACTGTCCGTAGGGCAATAAACGATTGAGATAGAACCTTTATCAACAGAGAAACGAATGAAATGGTAATGTATATCTATATGCTTAGTCCAGGCGTGAAACGCCCCAGACTGAGCAAGCGCGATGGCGGACTGATTATCGCAATGGAGGACGGTAGGTTGTGCGAGCGGGCGAAAGACTTCGCTGATGAAGTGTCAGAGCCAGATGGCTTCTTTGTCAGCGTGCATCGCTGCGACGTACTCTGCCTCCGTCATCGAAAGAGTCACGAGCTCTTGCTTCTTCGATCCCCAGGATACTGCCCCGCTGTCCAACAGGAACGCATATCCGGACACCACATGTCTGTGTTCCTGCGACGCGCCGTCTGCGTCTGAGAACCCTTCCAGCCCCTGCCTGCAGCTACCGAAGGTGAGCGCAAGTTTCTTCGTACCTATGAGGTAGCGATAGATGCGTTTGACAGCATCCCAGTGCGCCATCCCTGGATTTGCGCCGAATTGCGCGACGGTCGATATGGCGAACACGATGTCGGGTCGCGTGCTGACGGCTAGGTGCATCAGCAAGCCTACGGCTTCGCGATACGGGATGTTTTTCATGAGGGCGGCTTCAGTGGGCGTTTTTGGAGATTGCGAGGAGGACAATGGTGCGTTTGGGTCCATGGGAATGGAGCAGGGCTTGAAGTCGGTGAAGTTGTACTTAGCTAGGATAGATTCAATGTATGTCTCATGCGAGAATGAGATGATGCGCACGACACGGTCGCGCGTCACCTTCATGCCGAGGAGGGAGGCGACTGGTCCCAGATCCGTGAGTTTGTAGCACGCAGCTACTTGCTGCTTGAGCTTGGCAATGAGCGTGCGGTTGCTGCCAGTGATGGTGCAGTCGTCGACGTGTGCGGCGAGAATTAGGATGTCGGGGCCAACGTGTTTGTAAAACACGCCCCAGTCAGATTCTGCGCGCGTTAGTCCTAAGTCTGCGGGGAGACAACATAGCTGTTGGTACCATTTGAGAGCTCCCTGCTTGGAGCCATAAAGCGCGACATGGAGGTGTGCGACGGGGTTTCTGAATTGGGAATCAACGTGGAGTCTGGGGGGAAGTTGCATAAAGATGATTTCGTCGGGGTCAAGTTTGCCATTGAGGAATGTGCTATGGAAATCAAATACATCAATGTCCCAATTGTTGTGCGCGGCAATTGCCGTGATCGTCCGGAGAGAAGCGAGGCGTGTGACCGGTGCGTACATATCATAATATTCAACGCCGTACACCTGTGAGTAGCCTTTTGCGACTAGTCGAGCCTTATACTTATCGATTTCTCCGTCCGCATTCCTCTTGATGCGAAACACCCACTTACATCCAACGATGTTTGCTCCCTCCGGTCTTTCCACTATGGACCACGTATTGGTGTCCTTCAGCGCGGTGAGTTCTTTCTTCACTGCGTCGTCCCATTTCGGCCAATCAGTTCTCACGTGTGCATGCTCCAGTGTTGCGGGGTCTGTTGCCTCTACTTTGGCAACTCCGGCTACCATTGCATAGACGTCCTCGTCGTCTTCATCCACTTCCCCACATTCACCGGCTACACCTAACTCGACGGCCAAGTTGCTGTACTCCCCCGCAGGTCGCATACCTCGAGGTAAGTCTGTGTTCTGGCCATCGGTGGTACCGGTGCCTTCTCTGAGGCTCTTGATATATGCTGACTCCACCCTTATCCTTGTAGAATGGCGCGGTTCGGCAGGCTCTTCGAAGTGTGGACCTAGGTGGTCGATAGAAGGAGCTGGTTTGGGGTTATGGGCAGGTGATTTGCCGGTAAGTGTTGAACCAACATCATCGATTTGTACTGTGTGGCTGACCGTTGGTGGGGCTGTTGAACCAACATCATTGGTTCGTACCATGTGGTGTCCCCCTTCTTTAGGTCCTTCTAGAGGTATTCTGACCTCTGTGGTGTCAAATCTGACGCTCCGCTCGACCACTACGCGCCTGGTGTCAGGTAGATAGATGCGATGCCCATTACTCTCTGGGTCAAAGCCCATCCACCGGCCTTCCACAGCGCGCATGTCCAACTTTGAACCTGCCATTGTGTGTACCTTGACACGGCTCCCCCAGATAGGTAAGTTCTCCAGGCTCGGCTTTTGTTTGAATAACATTTCATAGGGTGTTTTATTATTCAGTGCACGTGTGACGGTTCAGTTCTTCAACCACGTCGGCATGCATTATAGCCTCCCCCCACAAGTGCTTTGGTAGCCCGCTGGCATGCAGTAGAGCATGCGCCCATTCAACAACAGTTCTATTCAGCCGCTCGGCAACACCGTTGTGTTCCGGCGTTACATGAACGGTGAGTTTGCGTTTCGGTTTCCCTTCGACTTAAGATGCTGAGTGAACTCCTCACTAGTATATTCACCTCCTCTGGTCTGAACGAAGGCGCTTGACCTTCACGCTGAATTGCGTGTTGACCCAGGCCTCGAATTTGGTATAGGCGTCGAAAGTCTGGTCTTTGGACTTGAGGAGATAGAGGTGCCTGAAGCATGTGTGGTCATCCGTGAACGACATGAAGTACTCCTTCTGACCGGGAGTTTTTGACAGGTGAAGGGCCCCAGAGGTCGCTGTGGACCTCGTCCCCGAAGCTCTTCACGTCTAGGTGGGTCTCGCACCTTTCCTATCGGCTTGCGCGTAGCACTTCACGTACTCACACGATTCACAGCTCTCCATTGTGCTTCGGACGAGTCAAGGACGATGCCAGTGATCGCGCCATTCGCGAATCATCTGCGCGATTGTGCTGGGGGCCATATGCCCTAAACGCGCGTGTATTTCACGCATGGTCAGTGTCTCTTTCACACCTGCCACTCCCGCAAAGCTTCCTTTTGACCCTTTTATACAGTACAATCCTCTACTGACCGCGATCTCCCCCATTAGCTTTTTTCTTTTCATTGAAAATCTTGCAAGAGTTTTCACGAAATAGCGCGGCGTAGCTGGCTGCGGTAAGGCGGCTTATGGACACGAGGGTTACGCCCCATCTTGGGTGCATAGAGAACGTCTTTGAGGAGTATTCGAGTGCTTGACTCCCCATTTGGCAGCAGGATCGTTATATTTCCTTTACCAATTGCTTCAAAGGTGTGTTTGTCCGCAGTTGTGATAGGCTTTGGGCTAATGCTGACAAAGTCATGGAATAGCTCTCAGTATGATGACATATGGCGCGAAGCGCCCGAATCAAACAATTTGATTCAAGTGTGGTTGTTTTTGCTCGAGTCGGTCAATGTCGCATAGGTAAACGATGTTTGTTCATTTGATATGTCGGTTTCGTGCATTAACCATACCCCTTCAGGTTCGTCATCTTTCTCTTTGTCTTTTGCACTTGCGGCTGTTTCAGCATGCTTGTCCTTGCCTTTTACATCGGGCCTATCCTTTCCCTTTCCTCCGGATGCTCCCCCGCCGGCTCCTCGGCAGTCACGCTGCATATGGCCGTATTTGCCACAATTGTGACAGTTTCCTTTGATCTTTTGTGTGCGCTGATTGGTATTTGGCATTGTAGGCAGCATCGTCGTTCGAGGAGCCAGCCTTCTTCAATTTCGACGCTCGACGATCATACTCGTCGACAATAGTCGATATCAATACATCCGAGGTGAGCTTAACGCTCGATACTTTTGCTGACGCTGTCAGCGCAGATAGATGTGGGTCATAGGACACTGGTAGCGAGCTCATAATCATAGCCACGAAGCTTTCATCGGAAGGTGAGTGTCCCAATGAGGACAGTTGTTCTTTGATCGTTCGCATCTTGTCAAAGTGCTCTCTGATGTTTCCTTTTTCAGTGCACTTTTGGTCCTGGAGCTTTCGCAATAGCTCCACGGACACCACACGCGAATGCTGCTCGAATAGGCTCGAGAGGTGCGTAAATATGTCCTTCGCCATGTCTAAATTTTTGATTTGAATAAACAGCGAGTTGGGGATTGTCCCCGCTATCTGCTGTTTCAATTATGGCCTGGCCCGTTCGCCACTCCTTCAGCTCAGTTTTATATGTACTGACTTCTTTCAGTTCATCCAAGCATAGCTGGTACCCACGACGCTCCTCTGCTAGGTAGCATCTGGGGATCCACGGGCTTTGTCTCGGTACCATCTAAATGGCCGAGCAGCCCCCGAGCATCGATGGACCACTGAAGGTGTTCCTTGTACATCATCCAGTTCTCGCCGTCGGCAGCGAGCTTCGGAATGCGGAGAAAGTCTTCTCCCAATTTTCCGTTCGAGGTGGACATCCTTTTGTGAGTCTTTTCTTCGCGCGCTTAATTTGAAATTTTCACTGATGGTGCTCAGGGCTCATAACCTGTAGCAGATAGCTCAGCGATGTACGAAGTCAACTGGTTATATTGGTATAACTGTAGCAGATAGCTACACATGTTGTTAGTTAAGTAGATACTGAATACTATAATGGTACTGACCTCAGCGACGTACGAAGTCAACTGAGGGTAGTACCAGGCGTGGGAACAAATGAGAATATATAGCTACGAAGGTAACGATCGGTACCGAGTGTCCATGACGAAGGTTTGATAATCCAACAGTGGAGTGCCAGTGGCAAAGCCTGTCATTACAAGGATTGAAATAGGGGGTCAAATAGGTACCAGCCAAGCTTACTACCAAGTGCATTCTCACATTCCACGCCCACGTGATTTAACTTGAAGCAATCGACATTCTACCGTCAACACGTCGCCTGAAATTACACTATGTTAGATCAAAGGACAATCTCACCGAATCGATATCTTTACTAAGGCACTCCCCCGAAAAGACTTCAAGCGTCTTCGCAACTGCTTGGGCCTCCGGTAGTAAATCAATCAAGGAGGAATTTACAGCCGTGGATGGAGTCGAGGAGGTTGGTGCATTGGTGCACGTGTTTTGCAACACAACCACGCACAGTCGGAGTATGATGTTTGGCATACAAACCATCTATATATGTTTGATTTCCTGCTGTATCACTCTTCCCTCACTCCGTTATCAGACTGAGGGTGAGTCATTCTTTTCTCGTCTCGCCGTACTTAGATCACTCACGCTCGTACTTATACTAGTGTCTAGATTCTTAAAATGATCCAGCCATTCATAATCCTTACTGCTGCTGCCCCACTGTGCAGAGCTAAGGGGTTTTCCAAGTTAGCCGAGGACGCCGCACTGTCTTGCACACCTGCCACACTGTCTTTGCGCACCCGCCACACTGCACCATCTCTCAGGTCTGTCTTTCGTACGAAGCTCCTCCAAAGACATCTCCATCTGACACTAACCATTTTGCCATCAACCAGCTTCGTCCGACGCGCTACACTCGCCCACCGAATCAGTGCACTCGTCTTCGACCCGTTCAGGCCCACCCGCCCCTCACAGTTCACCTTTTGCACCCAGGTTCAGGCCACACTATCATGACGGATCAAACGGACCCATCTTCCAGTACTAGTATGCCGTTGTTACTGGACTCCTCCAAGCCTAATGGGAAAGGCGAGGGAAAGTACTCGGAGGCAGAGGCCAAGAGGGAGGAAGCTGAGGAGCAGAGGAAGGAGGCCGAGGTGGAGAGGACTGAGGAGCACCGGGTCCGCCATGTTGAGAACACGCAACACACTCCAGCCTCAAACTTGAAGAGAATATTCGTATATTTGGTGATAAGATTAGCTCTGGGATTCTCATCGGGACTCGAGCTGCAATCTGACAACTGGACGGCTTTCCTTGTACGGGTGGAAAAGCGGTCGAAGATACACTTCACATCGTCGGCCATAGTGCTATTTATCGCAATGCTATTCATGGTCGCCACTCAGGACCCTTCAACAACCTCCACTGCCTCCTACACGGCGCTTGTAGTGGCCGCCTTTTCGTCATATGGCTCGCTCACTCATAGTATTTGTACTATCCCCATGATACAAGACATTTCTTTGATACAAATTAAAGTGAGTCAAAGTGTTATTTTCGAGTTAATTCCCTGACACCTATGTCCCTTAGCGTTTTGTTTCAAATGAATCACTCCGTGCTGCGTTCCCTCTATCACTGTTATGTTTCCCGATCCTGTTGAACGTCGTTGGTAACTTTGCCTTGGTGGTCGCCCTCACGATCATTGTGTGGGAACAGAGTACTAGCACTCCACTACGGGTTTTTTCCATTGCATTCGACATTATATTAACAGTGTCCTGCCTAATAGGGGGCATATATTAGAGTCGATCACCATAGTATCACACGATCTCGATTTGTAACCTGCATCTACTGTATACAAGACTTTGTTCCGTTAACGTTCATATGTCCTTCATTTGCGGAAACAGCGGCCCATACTCGATCGCGGTGAGTCCTTCAGAAATGACGTCATCTCGCAAAGAAGATATGTTGCACCACTGGCGACTGTAAATTTGTCTTCATTGGTGCTCCAATGGACAGAGGCAGTGGTTCTGTTGATACGAAGAAGCACCAAAGTAGGCTTCCACACCAAATTTCCAGTAAGCAGATCGGGAGATATGCCCGAATCTCGAAAGACTCAATGGAAATTCGGGGTGTTGGTGCCCCAAGCTTTCAGCTGGGCCTCTTTTATTCCGCCTTATTTGAAGCCATTCAATTGCTGATATGATTTCACGACTCGTACATGACTGCACTTGTCACGATGGGAGAGAAAGATGAGCAGAGAACAAATCGAAAGTGAGTCAACTCATCATATATGAAAGATTGTGTCTTCAAGCACACATCAAAACATCAGCTTCATGATGCTACTCTCAATGGAGCTTCCGAATGAGCTCAAAGTCTGGAGGTTTGGGTCTGAGATAAAGCAGCATTGTACGTAGGTGTGATATCTGTAATCATATAACAGTCTCAAGGGCCTCGCCATCAGCCGGAGACTCCCCCGACTCTGTGAAAGATTTCTGGAGAGCATCAATCTCCTCGTCGCTCCTGAACAGTGTGCTCAGCTCGAATCTGTCATTGCACGCTATCCGGAACTCCTCAGCGCGTGGAGATTTCATTTCCTTCAAGTACGATAGCACTGCAAATGCAGCCTGCCCGCAGTATGTAAATGGCTCGTTCACATGGAAGGGGTGGTCACGAACCTCGTGATCGAGTTGGACGGGCTCCTTCAGTACTGTGAATAGTATGGAGTCAACCTCGTCTTGCGGTGCTTTCAATATTTGTGCGACTTTAGCATGTGCTACAATAGCCATCGGCGATGAAAAATGTTTCTGGAGGTACTGAGAGTTGAACAACTCAAGGGAAACCTCTGCTGGAAGCAGTGATGCAATGGACTCAGCAAGTATTGGTCCGACCGGCGCGGGAATTGGCTCGGGCAACAACGAGACTGGGACTCCTGTCAGATAACAGCGTGAAGTTGTAATCAATCTTACCAGTGTTCCTCAAATGTGCTATCCGTGAGTGTAAACCAGGGTGTTCTGAATCCAGCGAATGCGCGCGCGTGAGCATCCTGACAGCTTGCAGGTATTTCTCTGTTGTCGAATCAGGCATTTATCCCCTGGCTTCAGACTTTGACGCTCGACTTACTTCGTCGAATAGCGACATCATATATCGCAAAGCAAATGTCCATATTTTGTGGTACAAGCTCCGATAGGCCCGTCAAATATTTGTCTGCGCGTTCGAGGGGGTCCTCGGCCAAGACCAGTTTCAGGCCTTCTGGATCATCATCTCTCGGACGGGGCGGCTCAAGGCCTCTGTCCTCGGGCTGGATGGCTGTGGCTGCGGAAAGAATGCGGCTGCGTAAAGAAGACAATGCGAAGGTTACAGAACGACGTGTTGATTCACCCTTTTTGCTGTTTGCACCGTCTACTTCGGGCTGTCCCTTACGGGCAGCTTTTTTCGCCTTGTTGATGGCTTTCTTGGAGGAAACGTCTGAGGCGGTTGTTTCTAAATTCGACGATCAGCTGAGGATGATAAACCGCAACCCATTACTCGCCTGGAGGTTGAAGACTGGGGCCGAAGTCGCGTCGTCGTACAATGCAACCCATATCTTCAGAAACATAAGAAGATTGACTGCACATACGCGTGCCAAAAACTCACTTGAACGGTGGCAACTGCTGCATGGATAAAGCCTGGATGTGACCGCACATTATCCTCCCATTTCAACATCCTGGAGAAGCATATTATCAGCCAATTAAATCAAACCTATGGCGTACAGTCCTGACTCAGTGTAAACATTGAGAATCGTTTTCCGTACAGAATACTGGTGGAATTCATACTGGTCTTCACGGAACGATTCGAAGACCTGCCGAGAGTCAAGCCTCCATGGCCAGACGATGTCATAAACTAAGGGCTCACTTTCTGTATGACATAGTACTTCTTTAAAGCAAGGTTGAGTTTGCCAGCTCGTCGATATGAATCGCCTGCTCGACAAGGTAATGCATTGCCTGCATCTCCTCCAAATCTGCCCCTGCAGGCGCCCCTCCCTAGGCCCAGAAATGGATGAACGACAAGAAGACATCTCCATGACATGTGACACACTCACCCTCGTGAATTTGGAGAATATAGTCTGCCTCATTAACCATGCCAGCTCTTAGCAAGTACTTGCCCGTTTTCGTGTTGATAAACCTATCCTGCCCATCCAACAGACGAGCATCGTTCATGGCCCTTGCAGCGCCATGAGGATCACCCGCCCGTTTGATTTG
>NW_024541840.1:0-11983 GCF_016758755.1 Suillus discolor
CACAATTGAAACTTCCATCCAGCCATGAACATTTGGCCGATTAAGGGAGACATAACATGATTAGAAAATACAACAGAGAATCCACATCCGAGTACAAAAGCACAGATTACTTCAACGCCTTCTTCATTTTCTGCAGAGCAATGAAATCAGTAGCAATAGGCGAATCAAAGATTATCTACGCACCTCTTCCATCTCCTCCAGATCGTTGGTCTCTATTCGGATAATCTTCTTGCCCAGTGTCTTTTCAATCTCCTCCATCTGTGACCAGGTCTGGCGGTCATGGACAAAATTTATTGAGATACCCTTGCGCCCGAAGCGACCAGTGCGGCCTTACAGAGTTGTTAGTAAGGCACGGAACAAATCTTGGAAACTCCTTACCAATACGGTGGATGTACGTCTCAACGTCGGGTCTTGCGTCATGGGAGTGTTGATTTCCACGCTCATTCATCAATGGCAGGTCGTAATTCACTACCATGTTGACCTGCATGATGTCGATGCCACGTGCGATGACATTTGTCGTGATAAGAACTTTGTCCCGTCCTTCACGGAAGTTGTCAATAATAGCGTCACGTTCTGCGGCGTCCTTGGCACCATGCAGTGATGCCACTTTGTGACCCTCGGCTGACATGCGTTGTGATATTCTATCTGCTGTATGGCGATGCTAGGAAGAGTAAAGGGAATGGTCAGTAAGGTACGACCAGGCGGGCGCCATCTTGCTAACCTGGCAGAAGATGATACTCTGACCGATCGTCAAAAGCTGGTACAGGGACACGAGGATATCGTATTTGTGTTCTTCATTTCTACAATCCATGTAAAATTGCCGGATGCCTTCCACAGAGAGTTCCTCCCTCTGAAGCTCGATCTTGTTCGCACTGGGAGCAAATTTACTAGCGAAATTGCGGACGTGATCGGGGAATGTTGCCGAAAATAGGATAATTTGAACGCCTGTTCGGGGAATGAGGCTTACATCGATTTTTTTTGTGAATTGTAGCTCAAACGAGAGAAAAGCATACTCACTTCTTTACCCGCAGTGTTTGGTCACCGAGTCCATCCTGATCAAGCATGTTATCTGCTTCATCGAGAACGAACACCTTGACTTCAGATGTATCGATGACCTTTCGTCTTAAAAGATCTGTCATTGTTCCCGGAGTCCCGACGACAATATGTGCAGTTATCCGTGATGTACCCTTGGGAAGGTTATCCTTTATTGCGTATTCCGTTTGAACTGGAGTAAATTTTCCCATAGCAACGACAACACTCATAATCTGACGTGCAAGTTCTCGTGAAGGAGCTAGACATAGTGCCTGCAACCAGTCTTAACGGAGAGCTGTAAAGATGCACATAGAACTGACCTGTGTCTTGTTCTTGGAGAAATCTACACGACTCAGCATGGTAAGCACAAATGCGGCAGTTTTGCCTGTGCCAGATTGCGATTGTCCGATCATGTTCTGAGGACTTGAGGTAGTGATCAGTAAAATAGTTCCATGTTACACGAGCTGATCTACCCACGGATTTGCAAGCAATAACGGCAGTGCACGCTCTTGGATCTTCGATGGCTTCGAGAAACCAAGATCATAGAGACCCTTCAATAAATCTTGATGGCTACGATCAATCGTTAAAGATGCATAAGATGGTAGGATACGACAACGCACAGTCCAAGCTCCTCAAATGTCTTGGCGCTAAATAAAGGGGAATTCGGGTCGGCCTGCTGGTCTGCAAGTGTGACCTAAAAATGTAGTGAGTTATTTAACAATTTAGTATTGCGGCTCCTAAACGTACCGTGACCTCGAATGTCGACGAAATCAAGTCGGTTCTAGCTAATAGTATAGCATCAGTTTCGCTGCGGGACAACGACGCGACCTGCACGCACAACTTGAAGATGGAATAGGCTCAGGCTGTTCTTCCTCCTTCGTACCCTTGCTTTCAGCCTGTGCAAGTGGCGCAGAAGCTGCAAAATGTTAAGTTTATGGTACCTAGTAGCGATATATCACAAACCTTCCAGTTTCGGGGTATCATAAAACCCGTCTGCGTCCTTCTCCATGAGTGATGGTTAGAGCGAAAGATGTGACTGAAGGTTTGAGGTCGTCCGATTATGGAAGGTAAACTAAAACCGAGACGAGATCTAACTTTACATAAGAGCCCATCTTATCCCAAGTCATTACTATTTCCTCTTGGTGGGTCTATCATCATGGAACACTCGTCGACTTGTGAAATAATATAGGGCCAGATCCACCTCAGTCAGATGCCAGGTTGTCACTCTAGCGGAAATAAACTATGAACGCAAAACCGTTGTGGCCTCCCGGTCACACACTCAAACTCCTTCAGAAAGTACAGAGGCATGAGTCTCTTGTGGAACTCGTGTACACGTCCCATGAACGTTGGCCTTTCCCTCGACTTCCCACTCACCCACAACGTAGACTCGACACCATTCGTATATCTATTTTAGACTCTTCTTTCAATCCACCGACATGCGCCCATCTTACTCTGGCAAACTCTCGACCTCCACGGTACACCGTGAAGTCCGGCTTCACAGGCACAGGCTTGCCTTTGGCATCAGCAGCTGAGCTCGATTATGATGCAAAGCTGCTGCTGCTATCCGTGCGGAACGCTGACAAAGCACTGAAATCCGGTGATGCAACATATGAGCAGCGCCTGGAGATGATGTACCTCTTATCAAAGGATATGTCAGCATCTGTCTCGAAATCTGAGTCTGCGCATGCCAACGTCGCAATAGCCATCGTCGATGAACCAACTTTTGTCGGAAAAGCCGTACTTCTTCGGCAGTTCCTGCATGCGCGGAGTTTGGGCATGTATCCTCCAGCAACTGCTCTGGACAGGATGGCAATATCACCCGCTTCTGACGAAATATCAATACCCAATCCACGCCTAGTATTCCTGTTAGGCTTTGATACTCTCATCCGCCTGCTGTCTCCGAGATATTATGCATCTGAAGCTGCAATGATGGATGCTCTTCGTTCGTTTTTCTCGCCTGCGGGAGATGATTGTTATGTGGTGTGTGCTCGGCGAAAATTGGTAGAAATGGAACATACGGTACAAGAGGAAGTAGAAGCGAAGACTTTATACGTGGCAAAGGAATTCGTGGAGAGCGAGCGAGTGGCGTTGATCAGTCTAGGCACTGACAGCGTTGACGAGCAAATCAGCTCAAGCCAGGTGAGAACAAAGGTCACACTCAAGGACGAGACGTGGAGGAGACTTGTTACCCCATCTATCGCCGACTATATCATTCAGAACAGCTTGTACGCTTCTTGATGCTACTACTGGCCTTGAAAGCAAAGAAATATATTATGTTCCAGTCTATTCTATGTTACAACAACGGATATCAATTTCATTCATGCGTAAAGTATTGAATTTTCGAAAACATGCCAATCATGAAGGTCCAAGGTGAACGATTTTCTACGACGAGGCTTGAGCAAAAGCGATAGCAACAGTCTGTTGAAAGCATATGTCAGGTCATGATTTGGTGATGTGGGTTCACGAGACATACCTCAGAATGACTCAAGGACACCAATACATTAGTGATCCCTTTACCCTGTGCAGCAGCTTTCGCGTTGCCGTGAAGAGTTACAGTTGGAACGCCAGACTCGTTAGGCAGAATCTCGATATCCTTCATCGCAGCGGCAGCGCCCTTTGATGGCACACCTAGCGACTTGAACACGGCTTCTTTTCCTACCCATCGAGCTGCGAAGGAGGACGGAGGTGACGGTTGGGCGCGGCAGTAGGCAATCTCAGCCTCAGTGAAGTTGCGTTCGACAAAACAAGGATTAGAGGATGGCACGGAGGAGATCAACTCTTGATCGACTCCGACTCCTGCTACAGATCCCTTTGACGCAAGAGCATCTGCAACAACCTTGGCGTTGGCAGTATCAAACGGAATGCTCTTATCAAGGCTCGCAGCATACGAGTAGCTGCGAGTCTTCGGGTTGAAGGTAGCACGAGCCATGGGATTCATGAGAACCGCCTGCTCCAGCTCGGGACTGTACGGCGGGCCTTCCTTGATCTTGACAAGGGTGTTGGAGGTCATCATTTCAGTCATAACCTTGTATGCCTCTTGCGCGCGGGACTGGTTGCGTATCTTGTATGACTCATAATCGGAGGTTTCAAGAGCACCGAAGAGATAGCGGGGATGAATAACAACTGCGGTGCCCCCGACTTGACCAAAACCAAAGGATGACTAATAGCCACAGTATTAGCCCGTGATGAAGCTTTGAAGACAGATCAATTAAACTTACCATGACACCGGCGCGGATACCATCGGTATGAATAGACCTCGATGGGAACATGAGGAAGTGATGAGCTTCGAACCGGGCATCAATGTTGCTAAAAGGTGCCATGAACAGGGGGAGCCAAACCGGAGAGGGAGTACTTACTCGCTATTGCGGTTACCTGGGATAATACCGGTAATGACAGTCTGCAACAAACCAGCCATCTGCCACGCCGCTGAACCACCCTTCGAGTGGCCAAGCAAGCTCTTTTGAGCAATAACAGGAACAGCATTGCCGTGGGTGCGTGACATGGACTCGAAGATGTTGTGCCAGATCTGCGTTTCGTTCTTCTCATTCGCGCCAGTACTCGTTCCGTGAATTGAGAGGACACCAATGTCATCTGCTGTCAAGCCCCACACCGCGAGTGCACGGCGCATAGGAGCCACACGAGCATCAGTACCCTCTAGCATGCCATACGTAGCCAAGGCCTCCTTCTCCTGGCCGCGAGCTTCCTTCTCGATATCAGCAACACGGGATGAGAAGTATTCCTTGTCAACATCCTTGCCACCAGCCTGCAGAGCACCCATCTCCTCCTGCAGCTGAGCAAGCTCGTGATCGAGCCACTCGGAGATCTGCTTGCGTCTGAAGGCGATCTGGCGAGATCGGTAATCAAGACTGAGACTAGGAAGGGGGTACTTCGATGGGAGTTCTCTTGCGACAGAAAGAGCACCGCGACCAGGAGCTGGGATAGATCGTCCAGCCTTGTCACTGTAGAACAGTGATTAATTGTACGTCATTCAGGTTTGACGAAAACTTACGTGGAAGTTGACGTGAATGCCAGAATACCACGAATAGGAGCACCAATTTCCAGGGCTGTCTTCGCAGTCATAATGATGTGTATACCAGTCCCTTGGGACTCCATGAACTATTAAGCAAAGTCAGTGAGTTCAATATATCTGGGGTATGGATCAGACAACTTACGCCTGAGCGAGTAGTTGTAGCGGGACGGGACATCTCAGTAGGCTCACGTCCCATGGCGAACTCAGTCTCGGCGTTGCTCGTGGCCTTCATGTTAGCGAACTCATAAGAGCCTTCCTCGCTGATGTCGTCGAATCCACCAGCGATCATGACTTTCGCCTTCCCAGATAACAACGTATCGGAGGCGATCTCAAGAGATTGAAGTGCAGTCGCACTGACATTTGAGACAACGTGAGGAACAGCAACCTATGAATCATTATAAACACTCACCAAGCGCCAACAGGAATCTTCACTGGGCCGCTGGAAGACATCAACAGGAGGTTAATCCATCCGGCAGTAGTGTTGATGAAACTGTGAAGATAGGTCAATCATGTATACTCGTCAAGGAAAGTGAGGTGGACTGACGTCTCCTGCAAGATATCGTTCTGAACATCTTTCTCTTCACGGCGGTCTTTGAACATTTGCGCAAGACTTTCCGTACCACCCATGCCGCTGCCCACACACGTGCCAATTTCAGAGGGGTGGAAGTACTTGTATAGTTCGTAGGGATCTGTGATTCCAGACATGTTCAAAGCCTCAGCGGTGCAAACAAGGGCCCAGAGAGTGGCACGATCTGTTTGAGCGATGATATCTGGCGGAATACCGTAGCGGCCAGCATCCCATCCGGTAGGAATTTGACCAGCAACGAGGCGACTGAACTTAAAAGCCTTGGGGACAAATACGCGCGCACCCTTCTTGAATTTGACGAACCACTGGTCACCTTCTCCAGTCCAGATATCGCATTTGTCGCCATGCTCGTACTTGAACTTCTCGGCCTCAGATTGTGCAACTTCGATTGCTTCCAAGTCATGAATAAGCTCGATCTCTTGGTTGAAGACCTTCTTCTTGGGATCATAGCCGCGGAACAGCTCAGGTTCTGTGAGGGAATTCATAACTGACTAATAAACGTCGAGAAGCGACTCACCAATCAACCGTACACCAGCGTGACTCAAAATCTCCTTCTCGTAACGACTTCTGACCTCCTTGTCGTCGACAGGCTCGCCAGTCTTAGAATCAACCCAGCCAACGTACAGTGAACCGTCCTTGAGACGCCCATCGAAGTGCTTGATGTAACCCATGAGCCAGGCCATCTCAATACAACCCTCAATCGTGAACTCTCCTCGTGCCTCCATCTCCCAAACGAGTACGGGAACTACCCCAAGGACCGACTTCAGCGAATCCAGTGATGACAACAACCTTCTCCAGATCGATGATGCCGCGGAGTTTCTCGAGATCATGCAGGGATGAAGTAGGTTCCAGGACAGGGAATTCAAATGTGAAGTTTGCTCGCGGGACCACATTGACGGTTTGCAGGACACGTTCACCCTCCGCTCCATTGATAACCTTGAAATCAAGAGCATTGTCACGCGCAATAGCGCGACGAAGTTCACTCTTCTTGCTCAGGTTCATGCGAATGCGGCTTGTGATATCAGCGAGGTCAGGGAGACGATCCATACCACCGTTGAGGTCAGCCCAAATAGGCTCAACCTGGGTGATGCTGAAGAGCAATGGGTGCATCAAACCCAGGATATTGAACGCCATCTCCTTCGCCGAGAAGGTACGGACGCCGTGACTCTCAACTTCGTCTGCGACAATGTTGGTGGCATCCATGAGACCTGTACCACGGGTCCACCTATGTGGTATAAGCTACCGAGCAGTGGGAGAAAATTGTGACGATACTCACACCGATAACAGCACCAGCCAAGCACAAATACTCGCCCCAGCTCTCCGAGTTCCAACGATTGAACAATGTCTCCAAAGATATCTTGGACTCTGAATAGAGACCGTCGTTGCCGAAAAGGCCGTGATTAGGAGATAGGGGAAGAATGACCTGCGTTGGTCTGGTGACGAAGTGACGAGAGGCCTTCTTGTTCTTGACTGCACCGAGGATGCGCAGCAAGTTCACCAACATAATGCGGTTGGGCGAGCTCAGACTTGTCATCCAGGCCGTCAATTTCACGGCCATTCTCGGGCACTGCAGCGAAGGGCAGTATGTAGTCGAGATCGAGACCGAGTGTGGCATAGATATAGTCAACGAGTGCTTCAACATCCTGCTTGGAACCTTGGTTGAAGGGAACAACAGTAAGGGCCGACCCTCGAGCTCCAAAGCTCTGATAGATAGATTGGTAGTACTCCACGGTCGCTCGGTTGTAACGGGATGTAGTGATAACGACATGGGCACCGCCCGACAAAAGACCCTTTAAGATCTCTACACCACATGGAGCCCTTGCCGACGCCAGTGAGAAGAGCGTTCTTGTCCTTGAAGGTAGTACCTGAAGTTGCAATCATCGTGAAGAATATCGAGGTACACGCCAGTCAAGTTGCTGGAGTACTCCCAGTTGCTGCCTACCTTGCGTTTGAGATGGAGAAGGGGAACCTTGTCTGCCGACACGCTGGTGGCGGCGGAGATCTGCGGACGAAGGAATTGGGAAGAAGAGCGACGACTGCGAGTGCGCGTGCGGATTTGTTCGGGACCCTTCCGAAGAGAACGAACAACACCCTCATACAATGCTTTGATGCGGTTCTTCTGGTCTTGACTGATACCGGGTTGCGATCTGACTACAGTCCACAGCTTCAAAAACGTCGTCTTGCACCTTCTGGATGTTTACAGTGGAGATGGTGTCTCCACTGGCCATCTCCTCGACATAAGCCTCCAACTTGCGAACATTCTCCCGGACGACTTCGGAGTAGACAATATCACCTTTCTCCGTGACTTCGGTATGAGGAGCAGTGGGGAATGTCACTGGTTTGAAAACGTGATTAACGGTGATGGATACAAATCAGTTTGCGTGCTTACCATCTTTGTACAACTGGAGGATGTCCGATCACTTCCTTCGTGTTGTCGATGAGCTGCTGGCCGAACTGTTTGGCAAGAACATAGGTATCACCCTTACTAGCGTCGCAACGGTCGATGTTGTACTGCATATAATGAGAAGTTCGGGGTCGGCACGGTTGAGTAGAGCGATGCAGCGGGCAGTAAGCTCGCGGTCGACAGTGGTGAGACGACCATGGATGATGTCGTAGTACATCAGGAGAGCGTCTTGTCGCACCCAGTTCCATGAGGAGTCGAATAGTGACGAGCCTTAAGGGGGTCGAAAGCAGGTTGAATACCATCAATGTAAGCATCGCCATGCTCCTTCGTAATGGCATCCAAGCGAGCTTGCAATTGAACAGAATTGGCTTTTTCCTTGTCAAACGCAATCTCCCCAGCACGAGAATCCTTGTTCAGATAAACGCATATAAAGCTCAACGTGCTGAGCGGCAAACTGCTCTTGCTCAGCACGGAACTTCAAGAACTCCTCGCTGTTGATGGTCGCACCACCTCCGGAACTACCGCCTGGCACCTCCAGCACCTCCGCTGGAGAGAGAGATCCCAGAACGCTGAGCGTAGATGGCGACAACAGTATCAAGCCATGCCTTGCCCTCAGCCTCCGAAGAGAGACGTTTGGCAGGCTCCATCGTGGTTCCGAGTAGAAGGACGCCGTCAGCGCGTAACGATCCCAGTCCCCAAGTCTTTGCTAAGTGCGTCTTGATGGGCAGATGAGTTGAAGCCACCAGCATCTTGCCACCGATTCATGCGGGACACCACGCCCCGAAGTGTACTTGCCGAGAGCACCGGAGTGGCCAACGCTGAGAGCAGAACCGAGCTCTTCCAAAGGCAGCTCTTCACCCTTCTTCAGGGGCCAGATGAGAATTCAAGTTGCAAGTCGCCGAGAATCTCGTTCTGAAGAGTCGACTTGCCGCCGACGAGATTCTTGATGGTCATTGCGTGAAGGAACCTCCTCAATCTTCTTCTTGAGCTTCTGTTGCGATGATGGACATGAGGATATCGTTGGCCTTGATGGGGGCATCCTCAATGGAGGCAGCGGGACCTGCAGAAGGTGAAGCTACGACAGGGCGTGGGTGCAGCAGAACAGCAGTTGGCGGGGACAGACGTTGACTCTGAAGGAGCTTCAGCAGCAGGAGTTGCGGTAACTTCATCTTCGAACTGGTAGTAGATCTCGCGGACGTTCTTTGGCGTGGCAAAGGATGATTCTCTTGCGCTCACTGCGTCATTCTTGCGCCTCATATTTGGCCTGAGAGTGCGAGTGGCCATGCCAGTCAGCGTGGGTGAAGCGACCAAGCTCGATGAGACGTTCGAAGTGATACTGAGTGAACAACAAGTCCTGGGTTTTCAATCCATCGGACGGAGATGCGAACTGGTATGAGAGGAGTTCAACAAGGATGGTGTAGGCGAGCTTCTTGACGCTGCTCAGGGATGTCCAGTTCATCCTGATCCACCTTCTTAAGAACCTTGTCGAGACGAGGTGAAGGACGTCTGGTCATAGATGAGCTGCGCGTACTCGCGCGTGATATCAAATGGCTTGGCAACCAAGTTCGGAATGTATTTTCCGATGAGCATGTCAGGGTTGAGAAGCGACGGATTGATCTTCTTTGAAAGGTCTAGAAAAGTGATGAGCTAGGTTGGCGTGATGTACATTCATGACTTACAGGCACGGAAAGGCATGACACCAGCCCAGAGGTAACGAGAGTGGAAGGGCACATCAATACCAGGAAGAGGAATAGTTGCAAAGCCACGCTCAAGCTTGATGTAGCCCTCTGCTCGCTGCTGCTCCTTGGCGCGCTCGAAGCACTCCATGACTATGTCACCAAGCATCTCCTTGACCTTCTCGACAGTGAATTGCTCAGTCAGCTATAGATGCTAACGGTAAGCTGCGATCATTTCGATAGGATGGAGTACAAACCTTCTGAATGTCGATCTTCTGGACCTTCAAGTAGTTCAAGACGTTCGTCATCGTCTGAAGAGCAAGGAGCTCTCCAGCGCAAACATATTGTTGACCCTGTACAAAATACATGTTAGCGACGAGAAAGAACTCAAAGTGAGACAGCACTGACCTCGACGTTGTAGTTGACGATTTCGAGCAGCGTGCTCGTACGAGTGGAAATGGTGTCGACAACCTCGCGAAGTGCAGCATCGGTAAAAGTCTTTGAGATACGGCTGGGGTTGACAGCACACATGGCATAGTTGGAGCGGTTGTGAGCATCACGCTCGACTGCCCGCTGCATCGTGATCCCACGGTAGAAAACAACATCGACAAGAGCGGATATGTGGAGGACATCAGCCATGGAGGCAAGAGCAGAGTATTCACCAAGCGAGTGTCCAGCAAACGCACAATCCTTCTGGACAAAGCCCTTGGCACGCATATCTTCGAATGCGGCTTTCTCGGTCACGACAAGCGCAATTTGTGCGAATTGAGTAGCAAAAAGGAGACCATTAGGGTGGCTGAAGGTGTATTTCGGGGTGCGAATGTCAATGTCGGCGAAGAGGGGGTGAGTTTTGACAACGCCGTCCTTGTCCATAGTGTCGTAGGTCATGTCCATGTACCTCTGGCGGATTGCCTGACCCTTGATACCACCAAAGTGAACGATCTTCTCCTTCGGGTTGTCCTTGACGATTTCAACAATGGAAAAACCATACACGGCGAGTAAGTGCGCATCGGCTCCTTCCCAGACCGCGCGAGCAGCGGAAGAACTGTTGTACAAATCCATTCCCATGCCGGGTTCCTGTGAGCCCTGGCCAGTGAAAACGTAGACGGTGGTAGCCTGCGCGACCTCTGCAGTTCCCTCGAGGACCTTCTCTTCACGCTGGTTCGACGTTTCGACTTTGACGACCATGTTGCCGTCGCGCATGCCAACGTGGCGGATGTTGACTTTCAGCTCATCGCCAGGCAAGATCATACCGACAAAGGAGACATCATATCTAGACAAAGTTCAGTCCTCTGATCAAGCATCCTGGAGACTTCACTTACGCAACGACACGGTCAGGATTGCCTTCCGCGACAATGTTTTCGACGTAGCGGCGTGTGGCAGCGCTTGACCACATGCCATGAGTGATGGTACCAGGGAGTGATGCGTAATCTGCGAAATAAGGATTGATATGGATGGGATTGAAATCGCCTGAGACTTTCGAGTATGGTTCGTTTGCAAGTGGAGCATTGAACGTGGTAGAGACATTGCTGGACATTGTGTATCCCTCATTGGTGAGTTGTGTGAGACGACCTTCCTGTGTGCCCCGACGCTCAAGGTGCGCAACGACAGGGTTTCCGTGGCAGCCTTCCTGCTCGAACTCCACTGACGCGACTTTCTTCAAGCGCTTGAGCTGATCGCGCATGAACACGTCACCAGTGACGGTGACATCCCGGTAAGTGGTCTTATCCTTGAACGTGACCTGTGATTGCACTCGGAAAACGAGGGTCATGCCAGCCTTGAGAGGTGTCGACTGGTCTTCCCAGCTCAACCACTCCTTAGACTGCATGACACCGACATCAGCATCACTGGCGATCTCCACGACATAGTCAGGCTCGTTGATAGTCTCAAAAGTATCCTCGAAGTCGATGAAGCGGCCGCGGTAAAGGAACGACGAAACGACCTCGATGACGGGCTTCCCATCACGGAAAACATGTCCCTTGACCTTCACGACCTTGCCAGCATCCGTGTTCTTAACCGACGAGATGTGTGCGTCAGCAATACAGACATCGCCAGCAAGCAAGGGCTTGCGCCGGCAACCAGGCGGAAGCCATTCGAGAGGGGACCAACTCAGCAGATCCCCATCAATGGACACGGGAAGATAGCTTTCATAATCGCCTATGCCATCGTCCCAGTCAGTTTAAGACCCAAAGCATACGGACCTCCAACGAAAGACATATGCCACCCAGTCACAATCGCCAAAGTCCATCGGAGCC
>NW_024541841.1:0-11968 GCF_016758755.1 Suillus discolor
GGCGCTCGAGCTTATTGCCACATAGTGACAGAATTCTTAGAACTAGCGATCTAAGAATAAAACAGACTAGAATAACCAAAGGCTAGACCGCTCAACCAATCTGTTTGTTGCATAGTATGAAAGTTGTAAGAAACAAGGTAACCCCACATCAAAAGCTACATAGAAAGAGGAAGATACGTGTTCTTGTCCCAATAATTTTTGAGCCAAAATTGTGAAGCATGCTCCATGCTGTTATACGGGGTGAGACGGTTGTCTGCACTTGCACCGAAGCGAGGGACAAGGTTCACAGGTGATCTAAGCTGTGTCATGGGTATGATGTCACCCAAGTACCATTTGAGCGCTTCGCTCGTTTGAGAAAGTGGAGCTGTGTACTTGGCTCACAATCATTGGTGCTGGAGCTTTGAGGAACAATGTCAAAGTGATGCACATATACCAGAAAACAGTCCTTCCATGACCAATTCGTGCCACTCTTTCCAATAGGACACATGATATCCCTGATTTGACTGATAGTATGACCTGTGACTTGACAATAAGTAAATATTCAGTGCGACATGAGAGCACAATGTACCATGAAGACCACTTGTGGGCCATAAGCATCCCGCATCATTGTTAATGATAACCATATCATAGCAGCCAGAGGTCCAGGGATCAGAAGGGGGTGCACAGTTGAAGGTTTGCACAGGCCGTATGATGCTAATGTTGTGGAATTCAGTATCCTGCAGCCAAAGTTTAAACCAGACCTGTAGTGTGTCAAAGGGAAGTGAAGCAGCGGGTCCAGCTCTTCTAGCGCCCCCCAATTGTATGGACATGATCTCTCCCATGAGTATCCTCACAACGAAGAAAATTGGCAATGGCTGGTCGTAAGTCAGCAAGGTCAAACTTGATGGCAGCATCATCAACAGATATATTTCTAATGGAGGGGTCATGTCATATCCCGTATTCCGGACCTACATCCGATAATATTCCCACGCCTCATCCGGACCTTCGGATGTCCTATCCATGTCTCCAGTACCCATCTGGATCCCTGCACCTCTGCACATCCACATCCGCATGTCCACGTCCAGATCCCTTATCCTTCACAGCTAGCCTGCATCGTTCACCCTTGTCCCATTGCCCTAATATTATATCTTGCATATCCACGCATCTCATTTGGACCACATCCGATCCGGTCCGATCCGATCCTATCCGACGTATAGATACATTTCCTATCCGATATACAATAAGCTTCTTGATTCATTTCCTGTGCATATAACATTAACACAGCCTATCCGGTATTCCTTGTTCCCGGTACCTTGGTTATACTTACTACCGGTATGCTTACTGATCCATTAACCTATGTTCATTTCTGACTCGCGTTTGTTAACCTTTGCATATGCTTCAGACATAGCCTCGGACTCTGCTTATTGATTCTTCCGTTATTTCTCTTAGTATATAAACTCGTGTATATGTCTTGTAGTACCTCAGTCTGAATATCATATTAGTCCTCGCACTAGATCTTACTCTAAGTCCTCATATCAGTTCTAGTCTTCCAACTTAGTCAATATCCATCTCAGGCCTAGGGAGGAATTCCCTAGGCCAGAGCTCCGCTCCTCCGCTCATCTAATCCTCCACTCATCCGAAGTTTCCGGAAGTCTATCCGGAACTTTCCCACGGTCCTCCGGACCTATTCTACTTCAGACTTTGTCCTTGCAGCCTTTCATCTGTTTGCTTCTACTCAGGACAAGTCCTGAGTAGCCATTACATGTATCTATATTAGGACAAAACCTCATTATAATTTCCAGAACTTTCCCACACTCATCCGGAAGTTACTTGCACCTGTCCAGAAAGTCCTTCCGAAGTTTCCCGTGCCTTTGGACGTCCTTCAGACGTCTTTGGACTTTCTTCAGACACCAATCTGAAATTAAGGGCACATACTCGGGTAAGGGGCACAGCGCACGAGCTGAAGCCAAGCCCCTCAGAATCAGTCCTACCCTTTGTGCATGGTCTTAACAGGTCATAAGCGAAGTGAAATCCTGTGTGTTCGACAACAAACAAACACAGTGGCATAGGGACCATCCCAATTTCCCTGTACTGGAGGAACTTGGCAATTCTGAAGTAATTCGTGATTGGATGTGAATGTCCAGGGTATTTGATCATTGCCAGAAGGTCTATTGGGATATCGTGATCGTCGTCTGCATCGAAATCGACATTTTCATTGACATCTACATCTGAACCGTGCTGCTTTGAGTGTAACCCAACTGGGCCTGCTTGTTAATCCCGTTAGCCAGGACTGGGCCTATTCTGCTCGTGTGATGTGATGTGGGCCCACCCCTGATTTAAGACACTCTTGGGCCACATCCTGCCACCGGCAGTAGGTCCACGTGCCCATATGCATATTTCGACGTGAGGGGGTGGGCCTGTTGGGTTGATCTCATGTCATTGGGCCCACCTGCCTGCCGCCCTACAGGGCGTAGGCCCGACGGTATACAATTGTGAGTTCCCTGGGCTCATGCAGATGCCCAGAGGAATGCATATGGGCCCTTGGGGCTGCGGTCATATTATGGGGCCAGCCTATGAGCTCCAAGATCATGAGCAGGGCCCAGCGGTTTTCATGAAAGTGGTGCTACAGGCCCACCCATCCGCCGCACATACGAGGTCCGGGCCTACTCAATTCAGTGGACATGATATGGGCTCTCTTGGGCGCCATATCGCCGCAGCATCGGTTCAGCCATATATGAGGTAGTATCTGCTTGGGCCCATCACTCCATTCATACCACTGTGAATGAGCCCATTACTTTGTTCTGCCTGTCATATGTGAATAGAGAACAAAAAATTAACCACATGAAATCTATTTGGCCTGTTTCAATGTCGTTAACAAAATAAGGATTCAAGACAAGAGGTCGAGAGGAGCTTAATGCTATCAGTGCAAGAGAGTGCGTAATTTGGTAACAGGGGGAGGGTGCAGTGGGCTGAGGAAAGCTGCGGTACACTGCATGCACAGGTGTACAGGGCGGTCACAGCATGTGGGAGAGGCACAAGAGACAGAGGCGCTGAGCCTCACAGGTATCTACTTCGAATACTGTCATGCATCAGTAAGAAGTCGCTAGTAGTGAACAATGCAAACCTTTCAGAGCTTGACTTGCCCGAATCAATATGACCAATAATGGTAGCATGAGACATAAGAGTGACTACGAGACTGACATCATAGAGCTGCTGGACAGGTTGCTTGAAGAAGGCCTTGAGTTTACTAGGGTGAGGGTATGAGATGATGTAGAATAGGGAGGACTCAAGTACTTACAGTCAGACATAAAGCATTCAAAAGATAGTGGGAGGTTAGATATAGAATAGTTGGCATGAGCGAAAGCAAAATCAAGTGGGTGCTGGAGGGTGCAGTTAGGTGAAAAGAGAGTTCCAGGGAGGCTGTAAGGGCACTGGGAGGTTCTTGATAGCGCAGTCAGGCGAAGAGGAGATATTTAGAGTCCAGAAGACAAAGAAATAAGGGGAAAAGAGTAACACACCCAATAAAACAGCAGTATCCCAAAATACCACCTTCTTCTGGATAGTTTCAACATACCGGGCTTAAGATGATTGCACCAAGTAGAACAATGATGAAGAGGGGTTAGCAATATTGAGATGACAGGTCAAAGGTTGACGTCGTCCAACTAATTTGAATCAGAGACTCATACAGCCTAATTAGGCAAATGTTGAATTGTTTATCTTTATTTGCCACAGCATTATAAGATCTGATTATGACAACTCAGCACAAACTCAACTACTTCGGGAGATCTCAAGGTACCACACCCCTGAATCAATTCTGCCGATCCCCCACACATCATACAAACATATAAATGGCTCGCATACCACATACAGGTGCTCATGGACCGTTGCTAGTGAAAGATGGAAAAGTAGTGGTAAGTAATGTAAAATTGTATGACCGCCTCCGAGTAAGTAACAGATACTATCAGAGAGAAGTAGATAAGTGGTTCAATTTGGTAAGACTGCGTAGTGTAATGCTTCCGGCAGCTTACTTGAATTATGCAGCAGTTTACCCAATTGGTCGTTATGTGGCCATCCCACTGTCATCTGCATCAGGTCGCAGTAGTTGAAAAGCTCCGTGCTGCAGCAAATAAAGTGAAGTCAACACTTCAGGTAAGTGTATGTCTTCATTTGAAACATTGAGCATCCAGCAACTTTTTTTAGCTATGCCGATCGGATCTTCAAAGCTTTGCCCATCGTCACTGACGGACTGACCGACTCTGGCCCATCTGTACTACTACTACCATCTTCACTGGCGGACTGACTCGGCCAATCTGTACAATCTTCGCCAATCATCACACATGTACTATATATCATTGATGAGCTACAACTAGAACTACCATTTCCATTGCTTTACAGCTTTATACCCGGTACTACTTCTGTGCTAAACATAGAACACATCTGATATCCAGCAACCACTAGTATTAGTACAATGCTCATCTAATTTTTCTTCTGGTGATGCATCTGCGCTTGTTCTATGGTGTTATCTTGTACTAGTGTTATATATTGTTATTGTGACTAAATTAGTCAAATCAGCATTGCAGCATGTTCCTAGTGGGGCTATTATGATAAAACAGTGTGAATTCAAAAATACAAAATCACATCGTGTGAACAACGTTGACAAGTCAAACCATGGACATGACGGTACATTCAGCTTTGAAGCTTGAAGACTTGTACCTCATGCAAGCCCCCACAATTGACCAGCAGATACAGTTGCAGGAGCATAGTGTCCCTGTCTGGCCCACGCAACTCCAGCAATACACTCAGATAACAATGCTGTGAGTGTATATCATTACTAGGATAAATTCATTGGGTACTGACTCGGGCTTTGTTTGATAGGGACGTCATTCCACATCACGACTACAACGTCGAGGTCATGCAGACTGATTGGGCTCAGTTCGTGACTTCCATTTAGCACAGTATCAACTTAACCGCTATCTTGACAGGTCTCAAATACGCGGTGATTGGGAAGAGTTGGACCATCCATCAGGAGCTCTATACCACTATAACATGAAAATGGTGAGCGCAGCTGGTATTCCGAGTTATATATTTTGATGAGAATAAAGAAAACATATGCGGAAATTAACATGACGGAATTTTCAGATGCACAGCTCCAGAGGCTCGAGTCGTGGATCAAGGTGTCAAGATCCAAACTAAACGGCAGGAAATGGTTGCTAGTAGTCAAGCCGCTCCGAATGAGAGGAATAGACATCTATATATACTACTATGTGGTTCTGGAGAGAAGGATCATTGCCTGGCTAGAACTGGTGGATGGCTATATTCTTTTCCAGGAATGTACAACGGTGCGGCACTGGAACCATAAAAGTATGTCAATTTTTTTTGTGGTTTTTGTTATTGAACTTGTTTTGGACAGGACTCGAACTGGAGGCTCAGTGTTACAGTAACATGGCACGAGTCCCCCGCCAGCAGAGAGCCCTCTGCCACCGCACGGCTATAGACGATAACGGAGTCTCACCAGCTCTGTGACGACAGATGACGACGACGATAGATGATGATAGACGATAAGCGGCAACTGCCGGCTTAGATAAGCGGTCTGGACCGCACGTGACATGACATGACGACATAGGTCTAGAAGACCTATTTATGTTATCAAGATAGAAGGCAAGCCTCGTGTTGCCTCATGTACTGATAGAAGGATACCACGTGGATCCTATCTCTGATGGAAGCGTACCGCATGGACGCTATCTACGATAGAAGCCCGCCTCATGGACGCTATCTCTGACTCGAGTAGATAAGCAGATTAGAACCCAGCTTTGAGCTGAGCTTAGATACGATAGAGTAGCCTTATATAAGGTCGAAGATTAAAGTAGACATTCCTTACTTTAATCTTACTAGGTACTACCCAGAAACTAGTCTAATCAACTAGGTTTACCCTTGAACTCCTTGTCCCGCTAAAGCTACCTGCTCGACATCGACTCGTACCTTCAGTGACGCCTCTCACTGTCTGTAAACCGCTATCATCTCGGCGTAACCCCTCGTTAACCACCACGAGCTACGTTCGAGTACGCAACCTTTGCTTGTCTGTAAAGGCCGACGACTCTCAGCACTCGGTACCACTGTCGTGGTTGTCGCTGTTTAGATCATCCTAGTCGCACACGACCGTTTGTCGTAACACTCAGTACTGGTGAGCTAAAGATCACCATTCTGATGGAAGCAACCATTTTCAATTGCACCAGGAAACACGCCAAGTACTTTCCCCACGGGATTGACATACCTCTCCAGGATGTCAGAACTTTGTGCATTAAGTTGAATTGGTATCGTGTGGGTGAGTTCTTCAGCATTATAGCGCCTGAACAAGACGAACCTGAGGAATAAATAGAAGCATCCACCATGGAACGCTCAATGGCGGCTTTGATATTTTGGAAACCTGATGTAGAAACTACAATACAAAGAGGAACAAATGATGCTCCTGACTGTATCTGTAAAAGTTGTAAGGTCGTACGTTGCCTAGTCTGCGTTACTTGAGGAGACAAGTGTGTTCGACCCTAAAGGGGAAGTGAGTACAGCGAAGATCTAGGGGTATGCACGGAAGCGAAGCGCGAGAAAACGCAGATGCGCGCAAGGCGCAGGAACGCGCGCGCGTAAGTGGAAATAAGAGAGACTAAACTTAAGTGATGATATGATATAAGATAAGAGAAGAGTGATGCGAAGTGTAAACAAATAGATTTCTACTGCGAGTTTCTAGGTAGTAAGTGGGTGGAAAGTAACTAAAGTAAGGTGAAAAGTGCAAAGTAGGAAAAGTCAGATCCCTAATAGTATGTACTGCTGGCACTTATATAGCGCGCCTAAGCGTGGTCATGCGGAGCCAAAGCGCTACCGAGTAGGTATGCAAAGATATATATGAGTGAGAAACCATAATAAAAATAATGGTGGAATGATATGCTAATAAAAGAAATGGAAATGTACGCACTAGAGGGCTTGGTGGACAGTGGATGGATGCTTCTAGATGGCTGGTGCTATAAGGCACTCAAGCGCGGGAACGCGTGCGCGCATATACATCGTGAAGCGCGGGAAAGCTGCGCCTCATATAGGAATCGCTGCAGATAGCACACAGAATGATGCTGCAAGTTTGTGCTGTATACTTCCTAGTGTAAAGTGCCATATCACACCATGAGAGGCATGATTCTCTACACCGACAAAATGAAGGAAATGGCCGCTGTAGGCATGCACGCTGATCTCAAGCTACATCTTCAAGTTGATGACCAAAACAGAGGACTTTGCAAGACATGATGGAGCTATGGATGGAACATGTACCGTCATCTATGGTACGTGAGCCTTGGAAAGACTGGAACTATAAATTTATCTTGAACAGGCAGATTAGCATATATTCTCCGTACGATGCTATTTCTCATACCAGACATATCCTGATTGAATATTCAAAGGCCATCACGAATACCTAAATCACCATGGCCAACCCGAAGTGCGCTTGATGTGCATTCGGTGGCCGGGAAGCGTGGACCCCTCAAAAAGTCTCCCTTCCTGACTGGCACTGCAGTTGCTATGTTTTGGATTCCATTCCTAATGCTAGATCGTCTTAAACATGTTTATGTTGATGGTCTCATAAATGGGGTGGACATCAGGAGATTTACTGATGATTTCAGCGCCCAGGCCAAAGCTCAAACTACCGTGGTGAGTGCTACATCGTGGCCTAATTGAGAACACTTACTATTTGTCTGACAGGCAAGTGTCATTATGGCGGTCAATGCCAGCATCCTTGCAGTCCCAGGTCTAGGTACACAACTGGCTATGAAGGCATTGTGTTCCATCTCCTTCATTCTCTGTGTCTACAGCATCATCGGGTGTGCAATTGCACAACAATTGGTTCAAAGCTTGAGATACCTTGACTTTTCAGTGCGATCATCTTCTTTTTTTTTGTTTGCAGCCTGGTCTGACAATATCGATTGGATAGGCATATTACTTACAAGAGGAGATGGGCACTTTTGTGATCCTTGTGAGTATACTGATGTTCACATTCCTGATGAGGTGAAATAAGGTATTCATCGCAATGAGTCATTACTGACAGGCGCACTAGAGTTTGGCATTTGCCATCATTGGAGTTCTAGCAGGGATCTTCACTGTTGAATTTGGCCTTCCCTTGTCCGAAAGGATAGGATGCGGGCTGATCCTTGTTGTTGGGGGAGGGCTCATGATTCCATTGACAATGGCCAGCTTTGGGCCTGGACTGATTCAATGATGGGGTTCAATACCCTTGTGCTCTATATAAACACTACTATGTAGTCCAATATTGGTCCAATATACATGAATGCCTCAGCTTCCATGTGACACTGTTTGAGCTTGTGTGTGAACTTGAAGTTGTTGCCGCATGGAACGTGAGTACACACCGGATATGACTCAACTGTCTGCCAAAAGCTACAGTTCCTTACTGATGTGACCAGTGAATCTCATCAAGATTCAGTTGGACATACACGACACAGAATGATTGATTTACTATCCGCAGTAGTATGGCAGGTATATATCTTCGTCCCACTTCGCCTCCCCTTTCATCCCTAGATGTCACGGTTGGTAGCTTCTTAGAGTATCATCATTCGTTTGGCTGATTTAAGTTGAGCAGGACCCTCCAGCTCGCACTGTCCTTGGAATGTTGCTCATGGAGAGATCCAACATTTGAGCCACTGGTAGGCTTGCTATAACTATGTCACCCTGAGTCACTATCTCGTTGTTCATGTATGGGAATCCAATATGTGAGTGGCCTCATTTCCATTGCAAGTGATCACTGACCAGACTGCAGTTGCCATCAAATATGTATTGTTGATTGTCAAGTGCCTCTGTGTCATATCCCGCGTTCCAGACCCAGACTTATCACATATCATTTCCGGATCCGGCTGACGTCTATCTATGTCCGGATCCGACCCGCATCTAACTTCCATGCCTTATCCCTTTGTATGTTCCTACTCCGGTTAGACTAAATCATTTTCCGTACCTCGTTTCATTTCCGCCCTTTATTTTCCTCTGATCTAATCTCCGGGTTCATTTAACTATTTTCCGATAGACTAGCGTTTGACTTTTCTATACGCTCCGTCCACCGCTTTGTATAGCTTCGGACTTCGCATCTTAGTAGTATATAAACCCTGTAGAATCTATGTACATCTTTAGTTCGAATATTATCTTAGACTCTGCTCATTCCTTCCTCCGTCCGACTTGAGTTATCCTCTCGTCGACCTCCGCTCGTCTTAGGATTGATTCCTATTGACTTATCACCTCCGCCTCTACCTTTGGTAGTCCTCCGCTGTTTCCTTTCTAGTTCGGACTTTGTCCGGATTAGTCTTATCTCTTGTTCCCGAACGTCCGCCGGAATTCCCGTGCATCGGACATCGGACTCCGGACATCGCCCGACGCCCTCCGGACATCGTCCGGTAACCTTCGGATATTGTTCGACAGCCTTCGGAAGTTAGGGGCACGTACTCGGGTAAGGGGCGCAGCGCACGAGCTGAAGCCAAGCCCTTCGGATTTGACCCTTGAGCACGTTCTTAACACTCTGGCATGACAGACTGCTACAGTCCACAGCCCTATTTGTTCCGAGCAATCTCTCATTTGGTTTAGACTGGGCAGTCATGATCACGAATGAGGTGCCAGCAGTGACTCGTTTAACCTTCATCTCACTTACAAGTTATGATGCCAGTTACCATGTAGAGAACCTCACACAATCCACTCGTGTATGTTCCTCTTTGCTGGCCCTTAGTTCTAAAAGAGCATTGATGTTGGCAGACTCGCTATGGGACGTGAATACTTCTTGCTCCTATATGGCTTCAACAGCCAGAGGAGAAACATGAAATGTTAAACCTCATCAAGCCATCCGTGTTTCCTGACCTCAGAAGCCAATCCTTCCATTAACAGCTCACACTAGTCGTGCATCATCATGAATGAGATCATGCGATTATGGCTCCCGATGGCACCACGCTAGAGCATTTCCTATCCTAGGTACAATGCCGTGGATCACCTGTATTTCTAAGCCCTCTTTCAACTGCAGAGCATGTTATTGCTGTAGTACAAGGTACACAGTACACAATGTCACCTATCTGATTGATTTGTTTTGAAGGTAATAAACTATCCACCAACTTGGTAAATTGCGGAAGATGCAGACTCTTGGTAGATGAGTGCTATTGGATGCACAACCTTTGGTGAGTTGTTTTGATGGACTTGCTGCTTACATGACCCGGCTCGCTCATTAGACATTTGAGCTTAGAACTCATCCTTCCACCTATGCAAGACCACTCGAGATCAGCTATTCAACTGCAGAAGGCTCAACCTATCCAAGTCATAACAGTTTGAGGTGGCTTGAAGCTAGCTCAAGCCGTTGTTCCCATATTGTTGGCTTGTGCTGGTTCGTGCTGGTCCAGGTGGCTTGCGGACTGGACCAAGTTGCACATAGGTGACTTGGTTCATGGAGACCACCAAACTGCTGGAAAACCAGTAAGAGCCGAGCCTGTCCAGCCATAGCTAAACCATGACATGACTATCAGCAATGGATACAAAAGACAGACCAGTATCTGAACGTACTCCTAGACACAGAGGTTCCTGCCAACAGAATATGCTCATATGTGAGAGCGATGGGGACTGCAAATGTAGTACTTTGCTTTATGAAGTGTGGGGACATGGTATACTGGTGGTATACAAGAATGCAGCGCTTGGTGTAGGAAAGTAGCGCACGCTTGGTGCGGAAGAGTTGCACTTTGCATAGGGAATGATTGGAGAGGTGTTTAGCACAAGTTGTGGATATGGCTGCTATGAGGCTACAGATATGTCAGTCTCTACACTGCATTATGACAAACCACACCGAGTAGGCAATACTGGTGGTACGACTATAAGCTTCTGAACTCGGTGCTTTGTGCCACAAGCATGACATGTTTTCCCACTTTGAGGGGCCTTTACCCTTGTAAGCATGTGACTCATTCCTACCATTTGCAAGCCATAAGAGATTTATTAGAGATCACATTACGATATATGCCGTTGTGAGCTAGGAAAGTAAAAGCCATTATGGTTGAGTGGTAAAGATGGATCATCGTATTGAGATCTTGAGTTCAATTCCTGCCATTGCCAATTTATATTTTTTGAATTTTGCACCATATTTCTGAGCATTATGACTGTATGCGGCCGGGAATACGACGAGAAGATGACACAAGACCATGGATGGACAGAGCAAGACGAGGAGCACGACAAAGATATGAGGCCAAAATTTCCCACGGTCTGATGAAAACGCGTCCATGATTTTCGAGTATTTTGGTCATATGTCGCCGGGATCTTGATGCGATGATGTCGTGAGACCATGGATGGAATGACATCGACAAGGAGCATGGTTTTGGACTCGGACAAAAAAGTGATTAATAAGCGATGACTAAGGTGATGCGCCACTTGGATGACAAGAGTCCATTGATAAGCGATGACAAAGGCGACCACAAGCGACCCCCGCTGAGGCGGACGAAACGACCACCCTGAAAGCGACCCCCCCCCCGACGGGCCCCATGCGGAAGGACGATTGCGGGCCCCCAAGAGGGGAGTCCCCTCCCAATAGGGACAGGGAATTCTGGAATTATGTTCACCGTCGTGGTACCCGAACACATGACCGATACAACTCTCAACAAGAGTATGTTGATCAAGATGTGACATCCAGCTTCCGTCTTTGGAGTTTAAATGAGTATACAGTCGACCATGGAAATCAGCCACGGTAACATACCACCGTTGCGACGTGGCCGCGCACTAAACGTATCAGAAATTGTGTAGTCTCAATCGGAAGACAGCCTGGTATTTCGGTGAATCCAAGGGTTTCGGCTTCTTGCCTCTTGTCGCTGGCCAGAGGAAGTAGACCAGACGATATCCCCAATGGAAGCATTGTTGAATCCACCTTAAGAAGGAAACGTCCTAAGGAGAGGCTGATCAGCGCTGTGAACAATTCAGCATCATTCACATCACCTAC
>NW_024541842.1:0-11947 GCF_016758755.1 Suillus discolor
TGCATGTCCGATAAGATTCGGCGCGACGACAAAGAACCCTGGATAGCTCGTTAAAATAGAGGATCATCACGATGATATTATAGAACCCGACCTTCTGCTACTAATAGTCGAGCGATGCCCTCCCATGATTGCGAGGACATAGTCAACCCATGGATGAGCAGAGCGCGTTTAGAAGCGGTAGGGGAACCCCAGAAAGACGCTGAAATGGGTGTAGACATAGTATTCAGCTGACTTGGACGTGTTCGGATTTTTGTGGGCAGTGAAGTTGGTGGGACTGAGAGGTTAGGAATTCACGAGCTCAGTTTTGACTTCAAATACTGAGGGCGGCTAAAACAAAGACAAAGAGGAGTGTAAGGAGAGTGATTGCGTACAGAGCGGAGGCGTACCTTACGGAAAAAAGTAAAGTATCACTCTGAACTCACGGAAAGAGTAAGAAATAAAATTCATTCATAGGATCTAAACCTTCTTGGGGGATGCGCGGCCCCGCCTGTCCGGGTCGGATTCAGTCAATCACCGATGTTGTGATTTAACACGCATCGATAGAGCACTGAGGACAGACCGGAAGATAATGGCGATGGCCTATTAGATGCGAGAATGAGACATGTCGACTCAATAACAGCGAGAAACAGTAATTATGTGGGACCCATGAAGGCTGGGCGCATCCAGACAGTTTCAAACTGGCCCGTTGCCGTCAGTGTGATCCGTCTAATTTCGGGTCCACCGTCCCGACATCTGCGGAGCGAGTGCAGGGCCAACGTCCGCTATTTGTTCTCGGTGATGAGTGACCTGTTACTATCACTTCGAAATTGTTCGGTGAGGTACGAGCAAAACTCGGGCTAGCGCTCACCGCTTATGTAGCAAGCATGGACCTTACATAATGCTCTTTTTCTTGTAAACGAGGTACTATATTAATAGCTGCACTCCTGGTACCTTGTTTTCGCCACGGCTTGGCAGCCCTAACGGTGGCGGAGTACTTGGTAACAGGTCACTAATCCAATTTATGTCTATTGGGGTGATGTACCTATGTCGGACACTACTAGCTAGTCTACTACGCAAGACGCGCGAATGCCCGTGCGCGTACTCGACCGCCGAGGCAGTCAGTACACGCTCATTTGTTGTGCTCCATGCGTTCTGTGAGAAAGATACCCCTTTGAGGGTGTGAGCTAAAAAAAAATGACGCAAAAACAAGGCCAACCTAGGAAAGGTTGGAAGCTCAGGTCAAGCTGAGAGCTGAAAAATTGGCTATGCGACATTAAAGCGAGGGCAGCCCACGGAACGCCCTAGTAAAAGGCGAGGGCGTTGTCTGCTTGAGTTACCCTCTGTCGCTATCCTGTTAAGGAAATCTCAAGATGGCGCCAACAAAATTTTGCTTTTTCTTTGGTAGACGGGTTTTCTTCCCATGCCCATCTTGGGAATCGTCAACTAATTATTCCTCAAACGACTACTACTAGTGTTCGCCATCGCCATCGAGAACACCCTTGTTATCATGGACGATGATGAACTGTCGCTCCTGGTATCAACAGGCCTACAGACCCTCCTGACTTCAGGCAGAATCTCAACGCCATTAACTTCAATGGATTTCCTTTTGGCTCTCATATCCTCCAGGCCATCTACTTCCGCCGCTCCACGCCTCACAATACCACGTCTAACTGATCTAGCCCGTGTAGAAAAGGTACTCGAGGCCCTCTCATCGAATTGGGATCATGGCTCCATCCTACTGTCCCATGAAGGCGGCGAGTTGTACATTACAGATGTCCATCTGGGAAATCCCCATGTTCTTGAGGCTATCAATCCTCGGAAGCGCAAACGAGCACCCATAGACGAGGATGCAGACTCCGCTGCTGGTAACACACCTGATGAGATCTCGTCATCCAACGGAGAAAATGATTCTTCCATTTCTATGAACACTCCCTTAGGAAATTTAAGTAAAGACTTGAAGGAGGTCTACGCAATCCTTCAGAAGAGCACGGCAAAGGGCCGGTTACTTGCAGAACGTGTACGTGTACTACTGATGTTCATGTGCTGCGTTTTCTTGAACATTCAGCACTAGTTTCGATCTTTCAATGGTGGGTTTGAACCGATCTGTACCTACATCACCAAAGTAGAGTGTGCCAAATCTCGCTCCGAGGCTGGTCCTTTCAATCCGCCTAACCATCCCTTCTGCAACCTCTTGCACTTCCGCCCTCTCATTCGACCGCACACAGACCCCAGCCTCGGACATTGCTCCTACCTCAACACGTGTTACTCTGAGCCGACATACTCGCAATCACCTTCGATTACTCCTTTTCCACCTGGTACTGGGGCGCGCGTGTCGTTGCCGTCTGGTCTCGGTGCAGGTGGCAGGGGAAAAGAGAAAGCCCCATGTCGGTATTTGCATTTCGAGATTGATTGGGACGAGAAGGATGGGCCCCTTGCTCCAGTTGATGCATGGAAAACTCAGAGGTTAAAGAAACCTTTCAAGATTGAACTGGGGATGGGCCCTGATGGAAGAGACATGCAAGTGGTAAGCATGGTGGATGTGTCTCTAGCAGATGCTGACGTTGCTCGGCCAGCTTCCTCCTCAGTGGATCAATTGTGACCTGCGCCGTTTTGATTACTCAGTGCTAGGAAAATTCCACGTTATAATGGCAGACCCACCATGGGATATACACATGAGCGTGCGCGTCTTATAGGACCATTCCACCGTACGTGAGCCTGAGTGAATTTTGAATAGCTTCCGTATGGTACGATGACGGACGATGAAATGCGTGCCATGCCGATACCGACACTCCAGGACGAAGGATTACTCTTCCTTTGGGTCACCGGACGTGCAATGGAAGTCGGTCGGGAATGCCTCCGAGTATGGGGGTACACTCGTGTCGATGAAGTAGTTTGGGTTAAGACTAACCAAGTACATGTCTCATAAACCCTCTCAACCTTTCTATTTACTTATATTCAGTAGCTCCAGCGCGTGATCCGCACTGGTCGGACAGGCCACTGGCTCAATCACACGAAAGAGCACATGCTTGTCGGTGTCAAAACTCGCACAGACGCTGCGGGGAACCTCATTTTCCCTTCCTGGGCGAACCGTGGACTTGACACTGACGTTATCGTGAGCGAGGTGCGCGAGACGAGTCGCAAACCAGATGAGGTGTACGGGCTGATCGAAAGGATGTGTCCTGGCGGGCGGAAGATTGAGATTTTCGGAAGAAAGCATAATACGCGACCTGGGTAGGTAGCAGTGAACGATTTCATATGATATGGTGTACTGAAGATGACGCTCTGCAGGTGGCTAACGCTTGGGAATCAGCTGGGTCAGGACCAGATATTTGAGGAGGATCTAGCAGCACGCATCAGGGCGAGATACCCAGAACGTTTTATGTCTGTGTCTGGTCAAGCTATGATCACTAGATAGTCCTATGC
The DNA here is from genome assembly GCF_016758755.1 of Suillus discolor. Lineage (NCBI taxonomy): Eukaryota > Fungi > Basidiomycota > Agaricomycetes > Boletales > Suillaceae > Suillus > Suillus discolor. The sequence continues at coordinate 3,403 of NW_024541842.1, forward strand.
ATTTTTCTCAATGGCAGCCTTCGGTCGGGTATCACTCAATGCCACTATTAGGTTGGCTTCTTGGCAAGTCTTACCCTGGTATTTCACACGGTACGCACTTCTCTATCATAATTTTAAACACAGATTACATCCAACCATGCTACCCACTCTCGTGTTTCGCAACATCTGTACGATCCATGGCGCGTCTACGTCCCCTAGTTTTTATCTGCAACCATTATACGCTTGCTATTGATCATCCCCGAATAAGCAAATTCGTGAGCTGCAGCCGATGGGGCCAGGTTTGCTGTCGCTTCTCCTGTCAATGCATGTCAAATCGCGGGGGCCTGAACCTCGTACGTACCCATCCTTCTAATTCTTTCTCATACTCAATCTCCTCATTAAACACATCATACATTGCTCACCTTTGATTCTCCGTCTCAAAGTTCAGCGTATTAATTCCTTTCCTGATTATTGACACACCTAGTCCCTTTCCTAATCCGAACCTCTTCAACCAACCAAGTCCTCGAACGCATCTAAGCCATCTGAGTGTGCTCATGTCCCATTCAGCATCCCAGTGGGGTTCTCCTGCCGCTTCCAGGCGGGCTCTTCTCATTCATGGCATGACTATGTGCTCGAATTCATGGGAGGGTATCGCTCAACTGCTGGTAGCAGAAGGTGAGTCAGGTGTAATACTTTAGTGATGATCTGTCTAACAGACGATCAGGTTTCTTCGTTATTGCACCGAACCTCCTTGGGCATGGAGGGAGACGGTGTACCAAATATCGGATATCCGACTTTGCAGAAGACCTCCGACCATATTTCGCCATGGACACGTCCTACGACGTGATCATTAGTCATTCTTTTGGATGCCAAGTGAACTTGTCACTCTTGCCGTTCTTGCCCAAAACGAAAGAAACCACGGTCATACTCGTTGATCCTCCCCTCGAGTCTACAGAAGTGCAGGTCAAAAAGTATCAGAATCTGTTTTTAGAGTGGACGACGAATGTCAAAACTGCGGAAGAGTACATGGCTGAGAACCCTGCTTGGTCACGACGTGACTGCGTGTTAACAGCGCTGGGAATGGAGATGGTTGATCCCGACACTGTCGAGGTTTTTCGGGTAATATTTCAGATGTTGAAATTGAATGCGTTGCTGATAGGTTCTGCCTTCGCATCCAACAGCGAAACACATCATGGTCTTCCATTGCACTCAAAAATGTACCACCTCACGTCAAGATCACCATTCTGGCATCAGATCCGAAGCTCAGCACGACTTGTCCCTTGGAGCACATCCCTCGTGACATCGAGAGATTGAATGTTAAACTCCTTACTGGCATCGGTCACTGGATTCAATACGAGTGTCTGGATGCTATTATGGATGCAATTCCCCTACCAAGAACAAAATTGTAGCTGTGTAGAGAAGGGATGGTGTTCTGCAGTGTTATTTTTGTTTATGGCGATCGCATTCGATCATGTACTTACTTCTGAAAACCCCTTGTTGTTTCTAATACCCTGAGGCGTGTCCCCATCTAACTTTCTTTAACTAGTATGCATAGTAGGCCTTGGTTCGACCCACTGCGCGCGAGCAACTATACACCGGACCGGCCTGAATGCCGACTCAAGAGTACACGGTCGACACGATTGTTAACGACTTAGACACGTCGTCACTGATCCTCGGATCGGGTTTGCTATTCGACGCCTGAGCGGTGCAGACTGCTTTCTTTCCATCAAATAATGTATCGTTTCGTGGCACCTCTCAATAGGCGGATAAGCATCGTGATTTCATTCTAGTCTTCGGCGTCTTACGGTCATTCCAATCAGGATATGCTGTACACCCCTTTTTTGCATCCATTCTTGTCCTATGAGAGTATGCTACTCTATGCAGGACATTGTTGTCTATCTAAGGGGCCCGGCCCCATGCCCCTGCTGCACCTCAGAGCTCGCGAATGTGTACACCCTTTAAAGCCCCACCATTTCCCACGCGCTGGCCATTTCAGTACCCGCCAGAGCTGCTGGGCCCGAGCCTAGTGAATGATGCCATCTCAGGCCTAGATCTGAATGTCGTTATTGTATGTTAAGCGCGCTGAGATTTTTTACTGCATGATTTGTCTCCACAACTGCACAACTCACAAACACTTGAGATCTCTTCTTCTATGTCGTACCACAAAAATCAACTTCCGCATCGTACATTCTGTTTTCGAAACGTCGTTGACACGTTAAGTATTTCTGGTGACAGAATAGTAGCCGCCCAAGTACTATTGCTTCTAGTATCATTAAAGCCACAATCATTTAGTCAAATATTTATCAACCTCTGACCTCACTATCATGACCACTAGTACTGTTCCATCTGCAAGTCAGTGGGGATCCCCTACTGCAAACAAAAGAGCACTCCTTATACATGGTTTAAATTCGTCTTCGCACACTTTCCACCGTGTTGCATCGGCGCTTGCAGCCAAAGGCTAGTTTTCTTCGCTTGAGCATTTTGATAGCGCTTATTTTTTTTGATTTTGACACCTTAGGATACTTGGTAGTTGCTCCGAATCTTCTTGGTCATGCTCTCAGGAACACTGGAGTTGACTTCAAAGTCCAGACACTGGCAGATGACCTCTTACCGTACCTTCAAGCTGCCGAGTATGATATCGTCATCGGCCACTCAGTGGGTGCACTCGTGGTACTATCGCTTCTCAAGTACCTGCCAAAAACTAAACCTACTTCGGTGGTTCTTATCGACCCATCTCTGGAAATAACTGCAGAGCAGATGGTGAATGGGAGAATCAGGTTTTCCAATGATGTCAGAACCAACCCCACTGCAGAAGATTATATAGCATTGAATCCTCTATGGACGAGAGAAGATGCTATCTGGAGAGTGTTAGGGACCCAGATTGGAAGATCAACCAACTCCGATGATCACATCGATGTCAGTGTTTGCGAGTGGTGTTCTACCAGAATAAAGGGTGCTGATGTTTGAATCGGTCCAGGGTAACGTGCCGTGGTCATTTTCGCATCTGATCGCCGACAAGCCCGCTGCTGCCGCATTGACGATTCTGGTTGGCGAACCTTCCAAGCTTGAGTCCATCGCAAAATTCAAAGATGTTAGAACGGTGCTCTTTTCAAATGCCTCGCACTGGATTCAGTATGAATTCCCGGAAGTGATTGTCGAAGAGGCGCTGAGGAATATCCAAGAGTAGATTGGGCTTGCATGATTCCAATATGTAATCAATCATTGCAAATTACCTTGATGTTACTATCCAAGAAAGGGGCGACGAAATCGGAAAATCCACTGCAAAAACGCAACCCACTCCCTAATGGTAGCACCCCAGCCAACTTTAAGCCGTCGGAATTTTTGGACAACTCACAGTGACTGTGCAACCTGCGCCACCTACTCTTGTTCCCAATGATCTCCAAATTCAACCTCAACTGCTTATTCTTAGGTGACCACCCCAGGAACATATTCCCGGTCAAGATTGCATCGACGGACACTGTTGGTGACCTGAAAGATTTGATCAAGGAAAAGCCTGCATTTTGCGACCTGGCTGCAGACACTCTCCAGCTGTGGAAAGTGAGTGATCTGATACCTACAATCAGATGCTGACGATCTGATACTTTGGAAGGTCGACCTACTTGTCGACGACACCCTCGAGCGTAATCATCTCGACGAGCTCGAACTAGATCACAAGAAACCATTATCGCCTGTGGATGAAATGTTTGAGGTTTTTGACAGTCCTCCTCAACATAAGCACCTACATATTGTTGTCCAGCCGCTACTTGCTGGTGAGTTGTCTGTCGATATCGCCTCTCTTTCATCCATACTGATCGCAGTGTGATTAAGGCGTTCCCCGCCAAGCCGGCCACCTGTCGATGAAACTCAATTGCTTAGTCTCAGGCGACCATCCCTGTGACATATTCCAGGTCAAGATTGTATCGACGGAGGTCGTCAGTAACCTGAAAGATTTGATCAAGGAAAAGAATAAGCATGAATTCGATGGTTCTGATGCTAAGAGTCTCAAGCTATGGAAGGTGAGTGATCTAGTTCAGTGACACCTACAATCAGATGCTGATGATCTGATATTTTGGAAGGTCGACCTGCCTATTGACGACACCTTCAAGGATAATCTCAACAAGCTCGAACTGCATCACAAGAAACCATTATCACCTGTGGATGGAATATTCGAGGTTTTTGACAGTCCTCCTCAACATAAGCACCTGCATATTGTTGTGCGGCATCAGTAAATTACCGATGTTTTTTTTTTTTTTTGGTAGAACGATATTGCTAGGTGGCAGCTGACCAAGTCAGCCCCAAGTAGCACGTTTATAGTACGGGGGTTGCACCCGTATAAATTACCGATGTTGCAATACCACTTTTTCACTCTATATGAATGCGCCCTACATTGAGGTTGGCCGTTAGACGCATATTTGCGACTTCAACGCGACGGCGATGGAGGTCCATAAACACCATATGGTGCTCTAAGATGCAATCGGCCAGGGCTTTTTGAGCCTGACAAACTTTGCGTCTCGTAGAACTTGAATGAACGTTACCTTTAATCAGAAAACCCAAAGCTCATATATGCAAGCGCTCATACGCGACCTCCACTGTTGCCTCTGTTAACGTTCATCTCTTGCGGACGGCCACTGCCACAATGACAATTGTCTTTTCCTTATTGATCTCTTTCAAGTTTAATAGTCAGGAAAGACTGATACATCAACCTCGCAGCCCTCGCCACGACTTTTCCTTGAATTTAAGTTTCATGGCATTCAGCCTGGTGTCCTGGGCGTCTAACGAGACACGAAACAGCTTGAGGATGTGGAGCAGCACCGAAAGCACGGTACACATACCTGTGCAGCTTAAATAAAGACGCCCACAAGCTCTAGGCCTTCGGGCTACAGCAAGTCCATTTTGATTGCGCTTGAGCACCAACTTCCAATAGAATGGCAGGAGCAACTCAGCTCAGGAGTCCAGTCTAACATTATAAATAGCGTCATGACAGTCGCAGTCTTTCGTAGTGGACGCCATATGGACCGGTATGGTGGCGGGTCGGAAGATACCAAAGAGGACTGGTCACTTAAATTTTCTCTAGACGACGCATTGCTCGCGAGTGGTTCGCTACCATGAAGTTTTGGTCAACTCTCGCGTTCGGTATTCCCCGTACATCTGCCGTGACCGGGTGAACATCATCGGCGAAACCGAGGTGATCAACTCAGTGAGCTCACTACCATGACCACTGTCCCGTCTGCAAGTCAGTGGGGATCCCCTACTGCAAATAGGAGAGCATTCCTCATACATGGTTTGGATTCGTCTTCGCACACGTTCCACCGTGTTGCATCGACGCTTGCAACCAAAGGCGGGTCGTCTTCGCTCAAGCCTCATTACAGCACTGATATATTGTCTATATGACGATCATAGGATACTTGGTCATTGCTCCGAATCTTCTTGGACATGCTCTCAGGAAGCCTGGAGTTGACTTCAAAGTCCAGACATTGGCAGATGACCTCTTGCCATACCTTCAAGCTGCCGAGTATGATATCGTCGTTGGCCACTCAATGGGCGCGCTCGTGGTATTATCGCTTCTCAAGTACCTGCCAAAAACTAAACCTACTTCGGTGGTTCTTATCGACCCATCTCTGGAAATAGCTGCAGAGCAGATGGCGCATTGGAGAGTCAAGCTTTCTGACCATAGCAAAACTAACCTCACCGCAGAAGATTATATGGCATTGAATCCTCTATGGACGAGAGAAGATGCTATCTGGAGAGTGTTAGGGACCCAGATTGGAAGATCAACCAACTCCGATGATCATATCGATGTCAGTGTTTGTGTGTGGTTTTCTAGAATCGACAGTACTGATGGTTTGAATTGCTTAGGGTAACGTGCCGTGGTCATTTTCGCATCTGATCGCCGACAAGCCTGCTGCCGCTGCATTGACGGTTTTGATCGAAGATCTACGATTTAATGGCGCTTTGAAGCTGGAAATTGTCGCAAAGCTTAAAGACATCAGAGCCGTGATTGTTCCGAATGCCTCGCACTGGATACAGTATGAATTCCCCGAAGTGATTGTTGAAGAGGCGCTAAGGAATATTGAAGGATAAGACGATGGTCAATTAAGACTTCCATGTTTCGACTACCATTACCTTGATGTAGAACAGCACAACCCTGAATAAAACACAACTCTAATCGAAGAAAACCTCTGCATCTTCATCCCATCCTAATGTCTCTGTAGCGATTCCAAGCTGTCGGAGCATCGTACCCATGGTGTTCCGTGTTTGTTCATCATCTTCTGAAAGGATCTTGTTGGTATAGCCTTCGTCCAAGGAATTCTCCATAGCAGTATCCATCTCGTTCTCCGGATAGCCTTCGCGTTTGATTCCAGGGGAGTCCCAACCCCAGTTCGAGTCCCGTGAGCCCATCTTGCCTCTACCCCCGTCCCAACTAACACCATCTCCCTTGTTCGCAGAACCTTTCACCAAATCCCAAAGCTCATATGCGACCTCCCTGCCTGCCTCCGTCCATTTCTTGATGAGCCTGATGAGTGTATTTTCCTCATCGTCCTCTTTCACTTTGACAGCGCGCTTAAGAAGTTGTAATTTTCGTTCTAGGGACTGGACTGTAGGTGTCAGTCGAATTGATGATCCTCTTCCGGACGTTGCTGAAGCAGAAATGCTTAACGGAGATTTGAATTGTGACGCCGCTTTGAGAGTGCGAACTCTGGTCTTAGCTGGTGTAACGGACGGAGCTACATGGGCACGGTGATGTTTCTGAGGTGTGAGTGGTATTTTTGGAGCTGGCGGTGGTGTGGGAAGAATCGACAAAGGACTCTTGGACTTTAACAGATCGCCTGATGGCGCACCCTCATCCTTGTTCGGCATCAAAGGTGAACGAAACGGAGTGATGAGTTTCCGGAACTGCCGTTGCTGAAACGCCAAGGTGGCGCGCTTTGGAGCTGGTGGCAGATATCCTCCGCCATCGCGCGTTTTCTGTAAGTAAACTCGTATAAATGATAGCACATCGTCAACAAGAAAAACCGCTCTAATTACCACGCGTTTAGCCAACCGCGTATCTTCTGGGCTTTGTGATAGGTTCTTGGCACGCAGACCAAGGACACCAATCTAAGCATACATTTTTAATCCGTTGAAACCGACAGAGCATTCTACCCCACCTCTCCTTCCGGCCTGGATCGCTTCTGCGGCAATGGTTTAACCTCCTGAATGTTGGAGGCGCCCACGTTTGTTTTGGGGCTTCCGCCATGGATGGCGAGATCGTGAGGCTCATGCTATAATCCATGCAATTGATCGTAACCGGGCTTCCGAAGAAAACAACACAGACCATTTCTCGCTGTTGATATGTGTCAGTATCATCATGATCGTTATATGCTTCCTCCAAGGTATCTGGGTAAACTCCGTCCGGAGAACTGATGAGATCCTGATCGTCTGATTCCATTCTCATAGCCTGAAACTTGTCAGCAGATACACAAAGAAAACACGGCGCATATACCCTGTCTGCAACTTTGTAATCTCCAGTTTCGATGAGCGACGACTGAGATGATGCGAACGGGGACGAAGAAAAAATCTGGGGAGGGCTGGAGCTGGGAGGCAAAGAATACGACCGTGCATTGTCTGGTGGGGTGTTCGACGGCGCTTCGTGATCTACTTCACGTGACTGAAGTCGAGGTGATTGCACTGTCCCAACACTATGCTGGAAGCGAATCATTTGTAGGTCGCTCGTGTTGTTCAATTCAACATGCGGAGTACCTCTCCGTGATATAAAAGCAGAGAGAGGGTGCATTGAGAGTCTGTGCGTTGTCTTAGCTTGCTCAGATAACAGCAAATCATATAAGCCTACTTTATTTGTTTGAAGAATCCCTTCGTTGGCGGTAATTCCGGACATTGCTGATGTATTTGTCACGGGCTCTGCGACGTGAATTGAAGAAGATCATAGGTCATTGTAATGTTAACGCGCTCCTCAGTAGTATGGCATAGACAAAGTACCTATATTATGTTCGGAATCCTTCAGGTCACTCGACTGTAGTAGTGGAGGAGAGAGGTCAGGGAGTAGCTGCGATACAGCGACTCTCAGCCAACTGTGCATACATATGGAACATCAGCACCATAAGTCAAGTACAGATGAACATATACTTGCCTGGTGGTCCTCTGAAGGTGGCCTTTCCTGCGAGCATAATGGGTCGATGAGGACCTGGGTGTATGCGCATGGTGTCGCGCCAATTTCACCATGTGCGTCCCTGAAAGCGACAGTATCAGTACTAAGTCCTGTCACCTGTTGTTCAGTAGTTGTCTCCATATCTGAAACAATGAAATATGTAGCTGCAGGACAATGAGCACCGCACTTAGTGAGTGAATGGTAAAGAGAGAGGTCAAGGACCGCTCTATCGAGACCACGAGAGTGGTCACGTGATCATAAATGGTCAGCTATATTTGGGTCGCAAGCTTGCACTGTGTAGTCACAGAATATCGAAAACAGTGTGGAGGTTCTTTTAACAAATGCAGATAGGACTACTTTCGTACAGAACGGACACGTGGATCACCCCGTTCTGAGCGTTTTCGTAATTTTTCTTGCCTT
>NW_024541843.1:0-11942 GCF_016758755.1 Suillus discolor
TGATTAGGGAGGTGGCCTTGAGAAGCTCATGAAGAATGTCTCCTTTCTTTATGTTGCAAGAGCTGTCTTCATGAATGGGAATAGGGATCTTGAATCGTGAATGAGCTGTACGTCCACCTGGCAGGAGGAGAGAAGCGATGAAGGTTCAACGATACAGCAAGGCACGAACAGTGCTCCTGACTGTATCTATAATTGTTGTAAGGTCGTGTGTTGCCTAGTCTGCTATACTTGAGACGACAAGTGCATTCGACCCTAAAGGGGAAGTGAGTGCAGCAAGGATCTAGAGGTATGTGCTGAAAGCGCTACTGGTTGGCCAATGCGAAGCGCGAGAAAGCGCAGGTGCGCGCAAGGCGCGGGAATGCGCGCGTGTATGGTGCGGAGCGTGGGAAAGCGTGCGTGTGTGTACAGATACGAGAGAGAGTAAGAGTGAGTTTGCTTAAGTGATGATATGATGTAAGACAAGAGAAGAGAGATGCGAGGTGTAAACAAATAGATTTCTACTATGTTCTGCTAGGTGAATAGTGGGTAGTAACCAGTAAGTCCTCTGTCGTTCTGGTGGGAGAGTAAGTTCGTCAGTCATAGTATGTACTGCTGGCGCTTAAGTATGGTGCCTAAGCGCTGTCATGCGGAGCCAAAGCGCTACCGAGTAAGGTATGTAAAGATATATGTAAGTAAGGGTCCATGATAAAAATAAAGATGGAACGATAAGCAAATGTGAGAAATGGAAATATACGCACTAGGGAACTTGGTGGACAGTGGATGGATGCTTCCGGATGGCTGGCGCTATAGGGCGCTCAAGCGCGGGAAAGCGCGCGCGCATATACATCGTGAAGCGCGGGAAAGCTGCGCCTCATATAGAGATAGCTGCGGGTAGCACACAGAGTGATGCTACAAGTTCGTGCCATGTACTCCCCAGTGAAAACTGCCATATTGCACAATGAGAGGCATGAGTCTCTACACCGTGATCTCCTCTACCAGGATTTCCTCTCAAAGTTTGTGTGGCAAAAAGTTGCTTGGAAGATACATCAGCATGGAGTTGCAATTGGAAGAATGTATTCTGCTGCCCCTGGCTCTGGAGAGAGATTTTATCTGAGATTGCTTTTGACCGTAGTGAAAGGTATGATTTCTGCGATGATTTGTATGAATCAAACTTAATGTGTTTTTTCAAAGGTGCTACCTCCTATGAACACCTGCAGACTGTTGATGATGTTGTCTGTGAGACTTTCAAGGATGCATGTCAGCTCAGGGGTCTGCTAGATGATGATAATGAATGGATTCAGTGCTTGCAGGATGCCTCTCATATGTGCACTGGATACCATACACGAAATCTATTTGCCATCATCCTCCTCTTCTGCAACCCTACAAGCCCTGACGACCTTTGGAACCGCTTCAAGGACAATCTCTGTGATGATCTCCGCCATCGTCTCACTCGCATGCCATTTAACATGCCAGATGCTACTGAGGAGGAGGTCTATGACTATGGTCTCTATCTCATTGATGGAGTGCTTCGCAAAAATGGAAAGTCTTTGGATGCCATTCCCCACATGCCTGTCTCTCAAATGGCAGCAAGATGGGGGGCCATGGAGGGTAACCAGTTGATTGCTGAGCAGCTCCAGTACAACCAAGAAGAGCTTCAGCAGGTGGTGGATAGAGGAGTTCCTTCTCTCAATGAAGAGCAGAGGGCGGTCTTTGATGTGGTGTAGGGATTCATTTCTGGCTAGGCTTGTAGAGACTGTCTTTACCTTACCTTATGTTGGCACTTTGTAGTTTACATAAACAAGTTATCTTTTCACCAGTTACCAGTATGAGTCTGAGTACTCAGCAAGTTTTCATGATATTTCCTCTTCTCTGAGCCTTGAGCCTGGTCCAGAAACCCTTTAGGGTCGAATAGCAGCTAGGTTCTGCAAGACCGAACATTGTTCAGACTCACCATCTGAATAGTTGTACCTTCAGCGGTGGTCAATGATGCAATGCATCGGGATGAGCACAGACCAGGACATTCATACTTTGTCCACAGTGCAGGTGGATGTGGCAAGACATATCTCTGCAAGCTCATCGCTGTAGAGACTCATGCCTCTCATTGTGCAATATGGCAGTTTTCACTGGGGAGTACATGGCACGAACTTGTAGCATCACTCTGTGTGCTACCCACAGCTATCTCTATATGAGGCGCAGCTTTCCCGCGCTTCACGATGTATATGCGCGCGCGCTTTCCCGCGCTTGAGCGCCCTATAGCGCCAGCCATCCGGAAGCATCCATCCACTGTCCACCAAGTTCCCTAGTGCGTATATTTCCATTTCTCACATTTGCTTATCGTTCCATCTTTATTTTTATCATGGACCCTTACTTACATATATCTTTACATACCTTACTCGGTAGCGCTTTGGCTCCGCATGACAGCGCTTAGGCACCATACTTAAGCGCCAGCAGTACATACTATGACTGACGAACTTACTCTCCCACCAGAACGACAGAGGACTTACTGGTTACTACCCACTATTCACCTAGCAGAACATAGTAGAAATCTATTTGTTTACACCTCGCATCTCTCTTCTCTTGTCTTACATCATATCATCACTTAAGCAAACTCACTCTTACTCTCTCTCGTATCTGTACACACACGCACGCTTTCCCACGCTCCGCACCATACACGCGCGCATTCCCGCGCCTTGCGCGCACCTGCGCTTTCTCGCGCTTCGCATTGGCCAACCAGTAGCGCTTTCAGCACATACCTCTAGATCCTTGCTGCACTCGCTTCCCCTTTAGGGTCGAATGCACTTGTCGTCTCAAGTATAGCAGACTAGGCAACACACGACCTTACAACAATTATAGATACAGTCAGGAGCACTGTTCGTGCCTTGCTGTATCGTTGAACCTTCAACTGGAGCCCACCACGAGGGGAACAGTCAGCAAGATCTAGTTCCGTGCACCTTTGCACTTAGCGCCATTTAGCACATATAGGTCAATCTCTTTGCATTTTCACAAGCTAACCATCCTTAGTCACGCATTCTCGCGCCTCGCGCGCACCTGCGCTTTCCCGCGCTTCACATTGGCCAACCAGTAGCGCTTTCAGCGCATACCTCTAGATCCTTGCTGCACTCGCTTCCCCTTTAGGGTCGAACGCACTTGTCGTCTCAAGTATAGCAGACTAGGCAATGCGCGACCTTACAACAATTATAGATACAGTCAGGAGCATTGTTCATGCCTCGCTGTATCGTTGAACCTTCAGCGTTCCCATGGCGCAGTAGGCGTGAGGATTACTGTCCACTATATCGCGTTTGGCAGTATTTTCGGACTTGTAAAAATTTCACTCAATTTGTTCATTTACACTCTTCTTACTTAGTCTTAGTCTTAGTCTTAGCGAGTCCATGCGAGAAAACCACACGAGTTTCCAAAAAGAGGTTTAAGCGAGGTAAGTGAATCTAAGCGCATCTAAGCGTATCTATGCGAAAGCCACACGAGCGCCCGACCGTTCCCAAAACCATCATACTTTACTTCTTAGATATTGGAATACCGTATTCTGTGTATGTATCGAGGCCAACAACTTGGCACCATGCTAATAGCTCATCTCTTACAAATTACAATTAGCATCAATGTTCTGGGTATGTCTCATATGTGCCGTGTTTGATTCATCTGACCGGTGGCACACAGAATTTATGCCATCTATCTTGCTGACAGATGCAGTGAGTATTCCGTAACCGTCTCATTTATATCCAACAAATACACTCATTTGTAGGGGTGAGTGAGATTCTGATCATTGAACTTGGCTCAACATAATGACTCAATAGGTGTAAGTCGGAGTGTTTGATACTAGTATGAGGGCGTTCACTAATTAAGTGTTTTAGGCAATTCTATGAACTACGCACTGAATTGGACAAATGTAGTCATAGCTGTCCTGTTGTGCAGTGAGTTACCTAGCTGCAATACCTCTGTGATGTTCACTCGGCTGAAAAATGATGCAAGTTGTTGTGATTGCTCGGTTATATGCCATGTATCAGGGATCTGTAATGATGCTCATTTTCCTTGTTGTCATATTCCTGGCTGTAAACATCGCCTGTACAGTAATCGCGGCAATAGCAAGCAAGTATGTTATAGCGGGTAAGTTTTACTCATTGACTTGAAGAACAAAGCTCATTGGACGAACACCAGAGGAACTGATACTCTCTGGTACGTATATGTGTGGTTATGAATATGAAGGGGACGTCCAGCTTCTGATTTCAATGATGTGGATGCTCAACACTGCTTGGGAGGTTCTCGCACTGTGTCTTTCAGTCTGGATTGCTGCGATACAGTTCCGTGGCTTACGACAACTCGGTCCATCAACAGGAACGACCATCCAGAACTGTTTCAGAGTACTGATAGAATTCCATGTGCTTTATTTTGCATGAGCTTGTAATGTGAATGGGGCTATCTTTTCTTCTCAAGTTCTGCATGTGCTAGCTTTGCTGGTGTCTCTTGCCTCCAGCTAGTTAGTCACTCTCCAGAGTTCGAGGTGTGCCGACCTGTGGTTGATACCTGCGTGTAACCACTGCTCATTGTTTCTGTAGAATTCATATTCTATGGGAACTCAGACAGTTGAAGGTGTTCTTCAGATTTTATTGTTCGTACAGATGTTTGTACTGGGACCACGCCTCATCCTTAGTGTTCGAGAATATCACACCAAACTTGTGGCCAACTCCGACATAGAAACTAGCATGAATTCGATTGTCTTCAAGGAGCACGTACAAGTATTGACTAGTAGTACTGTGTAGAACATACTGCCGAGTGGTCTGCATGGAGGAGAAATTTGGTTGGGGATCTGTTGTGGTATTCAATTATTTAACATATGGTATTTTGAAGTATATCCAGAGGTCTGGGCAACCCTATTTCTTGTTGTATCACTACTGGGACTTGAAATAGCTATGCTTACACCATGACCAAGTAGCAGCTTGAACACCAGTAAATTACTTGACTTTGTGCAGCGCTGTATACCACATCAGGAAAACCACCGGTTACTTTTCTAACTTAATTTGTCACTTAATTACACGAAAAGAAGTATTAAGTCATTTGAGCGAAAAAGCATGAGCCACTTAATTAAGCCCACTCCATCTCTGAATTTTCGCTTTTTCAACACTTATTTTGCTTAAGAAAGCAGATAAAGCGGCACAAGTCTTTCATAAAACAGGGCATACTACACGATAAGCAGAAAATTAAGAAAATAAAAGGTGAGACAACAGCATAGGACATTCTGAAACTGTCTCCTCCATAACGGAAGGAGTGCCAGGCGTGTTAGATGCGCTTGGGGGCTCAGTGAGGGAGGAGCGCTGCGCACGAGCGTCATGTTGAGAGCGCTTCCGGATAATATCGGATTTCATACTAATGGGATGAGCAGAGCCGTGAAGCTTATAGTAGAGGCCGCATCTGTATGTATATAAGAGATTGGTACGAATATAGAAGGAACAACAAATGAGAACTTACGCATTGCAAACAGTCTTGCCTTCATCGTCCTTCCTCCACAAAGGAGTTGCAACCAGGACTCACCACCTCCACGACTCAGACCGGTGTCGCAGAAGAAGAAGAATGCGGTGGCACTGCAGCCGAGGACAGCGTGGACAATGCAGAAGCCAAAGATGATGCACCACCCACGTCGTCCTACTAGCATGCATGGACTTTAGATGCGGACATTTATGCTACCAAAGAGAAGAGAAACGAGACGTCCGCTCAGCAAAGTCCATACAACATATATAAATGAAATAATACTCACCAATTTACAATAGAGACCGCAAGCGTGATGAGTTACCTAGTTCTTTGCTAGTAGAGCATGTATCGGGAGTGGGGGTTTGAACGAGTCAGTCAAGCTCAACGAAAAAAAGACTTACGAGGGAGTGTATCACAGACCTGTGCCTCCTTCAATTCTTTTGCTTCATCCACATTCTTTTGTGCCTTGGTACATCTCTTGACTTGTGCATTAAGCACGATCTGACCAGGCCAGGCAGTTGCGTTTGATGGACGGGTACAATGAGGGATATCTGTTGTAGACATGACCGAGGAGATGGGGACACTGAGGCGAAGGCTTTTGCTGGAGTGAGATGGCAGGATCGTGAAGGTTGGAAGTTTGAAAATTTTGTAAGTCCCCAAACAAGTATCAACTGTGGCGCGCTATATTGAACTTAGAGTTACGAACAGTATTCGGCACAGCTCTCAAGGCTCTCATACAGTTTGAGTCTGTCTTGTTATGATTTCCTGGTTCATCCCTCCATTTCTTTGCACAACGGCACTCATTCACCATCTCAGAAGAATATGATGTGCATGGGTGCAGTCTTGTTACAATTTCCAGGTCCATCCCTCACACAACGGCACCCATTCACCATCTCGGAAGAATATGATGCGCACGGGTGCGGTCTCATTACGATGTCCAGGTTCATCTCTCTATTTACTATTCTTCCCCTCCAAAACATGCTGGCCAACACATTTTTGTGGTACTAGCAGTAGTATTATCATTTATGACTTATTATACTTAATATAACTTTTCTGGCTTTTTGGTGATCTGACTGGGTGCGCCCTGAATTTGCTTTTGCGAAAGTCTATTAAGTTGGAAAAGCAGTGTTTTGACTTGCATTTACCAAACATCAAGGGGCAAAAAGTGACATAAGTGGGAAAAACCAGCCGGTGGTTTTCCTGATGCAGCTTGGGCCCAAATGTATGGACCGAGCGTTGTTTACAATTTTCATCTGCTAAACATGAAGTCAATGTATTTGAAACAAGTAAGCTTAAGCAGTCTTCAAAAAATTAGCTTACCTTTACAAAAAAACAAAACAAAAAACAAGAAACACGAGTTTTGTACCCTGCATGCTGCATTTGCGGAATGTGTCGATTGCAAGACAATGTAGTATGTAGCTAGGCACAAAGTAGCTTTGTGTATAACATGTTTCTGTAGATTTCTGAAAGTCTAGTGTTCAAACGAACATTCACTCAGCACTGGGCCTCAGGCAGGCCTTCATCACCAAAATTCCTCAAGTCTGAAATTACCTTATGCGGACACTTTCCCGCACCACAATCTTTTACGGACTGATGACGCGATGACAATTGATGGCAGGTTCAACAACACTCCCTCAGACATACCTCAACACCCTCCTAAACACATAAGGCTGCCATCAGTCTGACATGCCCCTGGTAAGTTCAGATTTCCCCTGATATGTTATTACCGTATCAACTGACCAATGTGTCACACGACAAAATCATTACATTGTCGTCAATTTGCATCATGTTACTTGCATCGTCGATCGTGTTTTCGTCAATGCAACAGTGTTACATTTACGCGTCGTTTGGTGTCACACAGCTTACTCTGCAGCTGGGCTCTGCTTCTCATGCAACATTCTGTAAATATCACGAAGTCTTGTGTTTGGGCAAGTTTTACTACTGACACCAAAAGTTAGAATGTTTTGGGAATTCCAGGCAACTCCATTTCCCCCCTTTCTTCTTACCACCATCTTCCCAACAACTTGTCCCACCGCTGCTGCCTTCCTCCACTGATTCCACGAGTCTGAGGGTTTCGTGGATTCAGGTAGTATAAAAGGTATTTTTCAACGCATATACTCATGTTTACTAAGTAGATGAGTCTATGGGCCCTTTTGCCACAGTCGAAGGTACATCCCCTCTAGTGACATCGCCGACGGTTCAATGTATTAGTCGTCCCTATTGCTTGCCTGCTCTTGCCTGCCTCGTTGCCTCACGGTCGTCTGCTCTTGCTTGCCTGCTCTTGCCTGCCTCATTGCCTCGTGGTTTGCTCTCGCTTGCCAGCCTCATTGCTGCGTTGTATTTGCTGCCGTCGTGTTGATCCTGTCATGTTTCGCATTGTTATCATGTTTTCTGGTCGCATATCGCATTTTCTGATCGTGAGTCGAGGGATTTGTATTATTAGATTATAGCACAATTGACAGGAATACAACCGATTTTGCGAGAGTAATGCGGTGAATTTGATGATCACGTGCGTTATTGATACATGAACCAAACATCACGTCAATAACACCAAATATTGATAACATTATCTCGTCGGCAGTCGCGTCTTAACCCTTAGCCCTACCACCACCATGTTGGCCTGTCGCACTCAAACTCGTCTGATCCCTATTCTGATTATTTCTCATCGTATGGGACTTTACTTGGAAAGTGTGAGCACCCTACATATACATCACCGGAGTCATCACTAGTGCCCTTGAAAGTCAGAACATGGAACTTTGGAGGGGTAAGCCATCACATAACGAAGTTGGAAGAGCAAAATCAAGTAGTCTAAGCATCCACAATCGTGAGTTCTCAGATTACATGCCAAAATATAGCGCATATATTGACTTTATTTGATCTCACAGTCTTTTGACACCTGACCTCCCTGAGCTTGGGTGAGTGATGATTGACCGGGTAAGAAGCTCACCAGGTTACATTCCTTCGCATCTGATATCTCTGCAGTTGTCTGATCTCCAGCTGCCGTCTGGTCAATCCTGCCCAGGATCTTTCACCTCACTTCACAGCAAGGCCAAAGATCTTGTCACTCGACGTGCTAGACAACCCAAACCCTCCCAAGTGAATTCTCCCTTGGCAGGTAATCTAACTGAACTATTTGATGCAGAACTCTGCGCAGCTCACAGTACCTGAAGAGGGAGCCAACGAGCTTCCGAACATGGGTGTTAACCATCCTAGACTAGCGCAATCTAGGTGCGTCTAAGTTTTCGTTTATCCATGTATGTACATTGCTGACAAGCATCTTTGCTCATTTCTGTGTGCTTGTGCATGCCTATGCCTATCTTGACGTGTCTGCTGTCCGACGTCTTGTGCAATAGGTACAATTTTTCACATTTATAAGTTATAACTATAGCTGATCATTTGTGTAGGAACTTACAATGCACAATACCGGGTATCATTTACATACCAACCCAGCCGCACCTGGTGGCCGCCTCTGCTGGTCTTACATCATGTCATGTGCGTAATTGTTCTTGTGGTTAGCGCTGGAAGGCTGAGTGCGCGTCTTCAGATCCCATTGCCAAGTGGTCTTATCATCAGATCCGCTGACCATTCGCTGGCCGTCAGGAAAGTAGGATATGGATTGAATCAACTCTCCATGACCCTTCAAAGTCGTTACTGGTTTCAGAATCGATTTCGTGGCAGCTGCCTTTGTCAATGTGGAAGCCATGGCTGCGTCTCCACGAGCGGTAGTCAAGTACAGGAAAGGTAGTCGTTGGGTACATTCGAAGGTGAGGTCTCCTGGTGTCAGTGTACTTTATGACTGACGTGAGCAGCGATTCGAAGATGGGCCCTCTGGTAAAGCCAAACATCAGTTCATTTGCGCTGGAAGTCCAGATGAGATTTTCGTGTTACCGAGAGGTTAGCGAAACTGGAAGCATCCAGTCCTGGCATCGATAACAGCAACTGGCACCCTGGAGGTTGTCATTGGCGATGTGTAGACTATGAGAGCGTGTTCGAGTCATAACTCCGCAACCCATGCAGATAGCAAGCCTTATTCAGAAGGGGTAGATGCGGGTGCTGGTGTACGGTTCGTCTCATTGTCGACACTGATTTTTCTCACTCAGGATGTGTCTTTCTCGTCTGTCTGTCTGTCTGTCTCATTTGCAACATTCAAGCCGCTGTCCACTCATTGCATGTTTCGCTCTTGTCGTCGTCCCACTTCTCATTCGCAGTTCGCATTCAAGCTGCTGTCTAATCATCCTCTTGTTGTCGTTGTCATACCGAGTCTCCTTCAGAAGCTTTGGTGCATGTTCCGCTCTTAGATGTACTTTTACTGTCTGCTCATACCATGTAATGCAATACCGAAATGAAATGGTCTTATCAGAATTCATCACCAGATCAGAACATATAAGTAGTATTGGCATATCAATGCTTCTAAGCTCAAAATCTGCGCTAAGGTACGAGTTACTTACCCAACTTCCGCCATCTTATCTTCAATTGAGTTTCTCAACCAGATCTTATAAGTTGTTTCCCCTGCCTTCCGCACACTGATACGCCTGGTGCACCTTTTGCGACCTTGTGCATCCTGGTCAGTCATTATCAGCCCTTATCCGAGTTGGGGAATTTCGGTGATGAGTTAACGCTCGCGAACCGCTTGGAACGACCACGTGATGAATAAAAGGTTACACTGGACTGTCGAATTCCTAGTAGGAAAGAAACATTGAGTAATATTGGTATTGGCCAGGGTTTCCGCTATATTCTGCTGCACATGGTACATGTTGGCATCATACTTGAGATAGTTTACTGTCAATTGCTTTTCAGGCTGTTGGTATGAATGACGTCACCCAAGAGCACGTTTGTACAGCTAGTAAATATCAGAACAGTATAGTGCAAAACTAATGAAAATTTGAGTGTAATACATCAACGGAGTCATGAAGAGGGAAGGAAATGATATGGATGACGAATTGAGCTCATGAGTTGAGTGTCATAGAAACCAGCTTGACACCTCGAGTGATGGTGGTAGAGAAAATGGCAACACTGGGTCCAGGTCTAATTGCGTGTTATGCTATCACGCAATATTTTAGTGAATGACGGCGACCGTAATTCAAATCACAAACCTTACAACACGACGGAAGAAGATGAGGCATTATACGCTCACATAATCGTGTGACATTGCGAGGGAGCTAGCTTCCCCCAGTTGCCGGCGCAGAATATGCGATTGACCGCTAAAAGCTCTGCATATGTCATCCTCCAGCCGGCAAGTGGGATCAGGAATCGGAGGTTTCTTGGAAGCTCGGCCCCGTTCTCCACGAGGGCACTCAATACTTCCTTCCTAGCGGGCTTCATTCCCTCCCATCTCCAGACCGTCAATGATGACCAGATATGGTCCGTTCCAAACGACAATCCCTGGAGGGAGCGAGGATAAAATTCCTCAAACTGCGTCTTCGCCACACGTGTCTGCGCAAACTCGTATCATTCCACGGCCCTCCGAGATTCTGCTTGAACTGAGCATTCGATCTGCCAGATCACGGGCGATTGTGAGAACAGTTTGTGTAGCTCCGGGTGTCGTTGTGCCTGGTACCTCGAAAGCAATATGAAGAACCAAGGCGTGACGCGAATTGAAATCGTTCTCCACTCACTAGCGCGATGGAGGCTGCACGACTCTACAGGTCCGGAAGGACGCAGATCCTCTCTGATTCCTTGCTGTCCCCGATAACCCAGCTCTGCAGGGATGTTATGAGGTCAACCGGGGGCGCCGCACTGTTAGCCGGTAGATGAACGGCATATGATGCAGCACATCTAGCATCTATGGCGTAATGCATGTCGCGAAAATCTGCCTTTGCGCCTATTCGAAACGGTATGAAGATAGAAGTGGAGAAAGAATAGGATGACTCACCGAGATCTTGAACATCTTCTAAGATTTTGAGCACAGTGAGCTGTGTGGAGACGGCCATATAGTTCTGAAAACTGCGTTGAAGGTCTTTGAATGCATTTTCGAATTCTTTGATCTGAGATTCCACGTTCAGTACTGAATTCCTGATCACTTGCGCAACTTTATGAATGGCGTCCGCCATCAGCTAGAACTCTACTACACCTGGAAGACTCACAACTGCCTCGAGTATCCACATAATCGCGGATGAAGAACGCGCATTCGATTGTTTGCTGCACGATGGCTTCGAGAACGTTTTTTTGTTTATGCAGGTATGGGAGGGCATCGACGGTCATGACAAGATCGTAAGTTTCTTGCATAGTACGCATCAGCCGAATCACGCCGTTGTCGCAGGCGATCTGTTGCCTGATGACCTAATAGCAATGAATTTATACCATCACATAGGCATGAAAATGGTGCGCCCAAACCTCGTATCCTGTTGCCAGTATCGAAAATGCAATATTTGCGTAGGGGTGAAGCTAAAAAAAAATGAGTCAAGCTAGTTCTTCTGGGTGTATGTTGGGAGAAAGCCGTGCCATACCTTAGCCAGTCTTTCAGCCACCGAGACAAAGATACGATC
>NW_024541844.1:0-11925 GCF_016758755.1 Suillus discolor
GTCGGCCGTCTTTGAAGAACGCGAGTGCCTCCACTGAGCTCGTATGCCCGCACCGTTTCTATTAGTTCAGGCTGGGTTGTCTGCGCCGGGGGCTGGCGCCTTCTCACAGTAAGATAGACTTTTTTTGCTACATCGCGCAATCCTAGCATATCGCTAACACGGGATAAACGGTCAGTAGCATATGAAGTTGATGAGGAGCGTTACCGTAGTCATCGATCGAGTAGAGTTGGATTCAACCCATTTATAAGACACTCAGGCTGTCTCGGTTCCGGTTCCACACTTACCACGCTGCCACTGCACATCGTGCTGCCACTCTTCAACTGCCCAAATATATTAATCCCTTCATTCTGTTCACAGTAAATCCCTGATTATGCTTGGTACCTAGATGCATTTTAAATACTAACCAATCCATGAAAAGTACAGGGTAGTGTACGGTCAATTTGGAACTGTCCGAGATTCACAGGGTAAATTACAATGCGCCCAGAGGCCTTCAAATTCACCACTGTGATTACCGTAATTAACATGTCTGCAAATTAACGCTATTTTACAGGTGAATCAGGTCAAATGTACGGTGAATTACGGTGAATTAGGTGAGTTATTCAACTTTCCACTCGTCCCAAGCAGAAGGGTCGGGGACAGACGGAGACAAGGTTTTTTGCGGCCTTCTTTGTTGGTGCGGAACCCAGCTGTAAAGGTTGTTTTCCGACTGAATCAAGCAGTTCACGTAGGTAGGGTGCATGCAAATCAATACCGCTGGACGCTGCAAGCACGAACGAATCCTTTTCCGCTGTCCTAAACTCTGAAAGAGCAGCTGGACCGTCCAACCAATCTGCGCCATCATCAAACTCTTCTGAGTCCGAGTCCAAGTCCACTTTCCTTGCTTCAGGTGGAGGAGGCATTCGACCAGCGGGAGGCAAATCTTCAGCAGAACGCTTGCCAAGGATAGTGGATTCCATATCACGCCACTTGACGAGAGGTTTGTATGGTGTTTTTAGTTTCTGTGTAGTCAGTATGAGACTGAGAACTTAACACGCGAAAAATGTTACTCACATTAGAATCAAAACGATGCCATTGTCGGATTTTAATATGATCTTGAAGAGTACCGATTTCCTGCCTACTTCGACGCGGAGAGTTGAGCCAATTAATCGTTGACATGGTGCGTTTGGCAAACTCCAAATTCACCCAAATTTACACCCCCAAAATGCCCTTCTGAGATTCACATGCTGATTAACGCTAATTTACAGGTGTAAATTTACGCCTGTAAATTTACACCCCTCTATTTGACCGCACACTAGTACAGGGTGTTGCCATATAGTGCTGGAAGGGAAGGAAGAACGAGAAGAAACTCTCGTTCATTGGATTATCACTGATGAAAAGAGCGGCCTGACTCTGGTTCAGGATTAGCAGACCTTCACAACCTTTAATCATAACACTTCCGTTTGTCGTCTTATTCCTTGTTTTGCCAATAGTTCGAGAATGCCAAATACTCTTATGCATCGCCCCCTATTGTGTCGTCAACCAATAACTCACTCGACACCGACCAGAATTGACATCTCCTAGAGGCACAGATGGAGGTGCCTTACTTCAGCTCCTTGCGCAGCTCGTACAAGAACACCAAGACTTCGGACAGGCTATAAATATCTCAGATTTTGAACCCACCCACAGCTGCAGCACCTCCTTAAGGTACTGACAAATCCACCGCACAAGCCAAAGCATATCAGATCTATATATCAAAATAAATTGTATATGCGCCATACAACACAACTTCTCTTGAAAAGGGATTGTGCACGGATAACAGCTCTACATCCTCGATTTGTTGAAGTCTAATTGCTCAGCCAACAATCTTGAGAACCACTGTATTCTGTGTATCACGCTTTCTCTTCATCCCTGCTGCTCGAGTTCGACGGTCAATCGCAAACAATTTCCTGAGACTACTTTACACAACTACCTTCAATGGCCGCCAAGGTCTTCACGTTCTTTCGCACAGTTCTAGATCTCGGAAGTGATTTGTCGTGTGTATACTGCATTATCCCATGTGTGCTTATCTTCAGGAGTAAATAAGGAGAAAGATTGCGCAAATATAGGTACGAATATCTGCTTTTGTAATGGAATGACACAAGTGTGCCAATAAAAAGAAACGACCGAAGGTCATCGCATGTTTCCAATCATCTAGCACGAGTGAATAACCGGCCTCGATAGAATCCAATGGAACAACTAGTTCACGTGTCCCCGCCAGCTATGGATGGGCTCCCATTTATTCTTCGGTGGTATATAACCAGGCGCATCACCATGAATATCAAACTTCCGACAAGGGAGACCAACTGGATGTAAACTTTAGCATAGGGCTCGCGCAAGCACAGAGACAATGTGGGCTACTCACCCCACTGAAGAGTGACGCTAGCCACCACTTATATTGAGAACCGAGCAAAGCACCTGATATTGGGCCGCCTGAAAATATTGGTTCAATGGCAGGTAAAAACCGGAAAGCAACTACTCACCAAGTAATCCACCAAAGGCTGACCATTCGCGCTCTGTCAGGAGTTTCGAGACAGAGCTAGATGATACGTACCAGTGAAGGTAAAACATATGCCCATTCGTGCTCTGCATTTATGAGGGTCAGCATCACCAGAATGCAAATGTAAAAGAAGCCAACCCTAGCTCAGATAAATCAGGCGTCAAGACAGTCACCAATGGGACTATCAGCGCGATGACTTGGAAAGTCAGCGCCAGGAATTACACAAGCTGCAGCGTGACACATACAAACTCCAGAAAAGTAGCCATATGCAAGTCCTAAGACGACCACACTGGTCATGTCCCTCAGAGCTATCATGGATATTATGATGGCACTGCATGCGACAGTGGATGCGATCGTGGAGTTCAACACCCCCATATATGCCGCAATTGTTCCTGTCATGCAGCGTCCGATAAAACAGGCTGCATTCATTATCACAAGCTAAAGCAAGTTGAGGATTGATAATAAAGAGGATAATCCTGGGCGTACGGAGTAGAACGAGAAATTGATGTCAAGTCCATGTTTGGTAGAGTCCAGTTGCAAGTAAAACAGAGGGAAGTAAAACCCAATCTGAAATAGTGTTGACCTAGGCATGATCAGTTGTCAAGGCTGTGAATTTTTTGGGGTATGCCAGATACACACCCAACGGTCATGAGGACGAAGAGAACCTCGCGAGAGCATTTTCGTGCCACTACAGTATAACCGACAGTCGGTGCTGGCAGTTCTCTTGTACGCACGGATAAACAAGCGATCAACAACAAAGCACTGACAAAACCCGCACTGGCGCGAACGCCTTTTGCAAAGCCAACAGTACCATTCAAAAGGCGATTGAGCATGATTGGATGAATCATGGAACCAAGCGGTGTACCGGATGTGACGAGAGACATCACCAACGTGCGTTTTCTGGAGGAGAAGTGTTGAGAGACGACCGCGATGCTGGGAGCGTACGTTAGGCCCATCCCAAACCCAGCAACGACTCCTTGAACCATAAAAGCCTGGTCGCGACGTATAGGTATCCTATCGACAAGATTGGGCGGGCTGCTCACCAAGTAAAACTGACTAGGTTTCGTGAAGGACAAGGCGAACAAGGACAGTGATTGGAGCAGCGACCCCACGATCATCAATCGATAACTATCCGTAATTTGTGCAGGAATTAACGACTGACTCTGGATAAAGATATAGCAACTCACAACCACCCTCGGTCGTATAGCGGACCTGAGATCAACGTGACATTGACTGTGAGGAACGAGGTCAATGCACCAATCCATCTGATACCGAGTGAGACCAAGAACTGCAGAGTAAATGCATATTCACTTACGATATTGCAGATGGTGGATAGTTGGTCATATAAACTCGTGTGTAATAATCTTCCGAGGTCGTTTATCAACTTTGGATAGAGTATCATACGACTGATGGGTACCTTGGTAAACTCCGAAAGACGATATGTATCTGTTGAAATGCTGTTGACTGATATGTGTCTCGAACGAATGGAGCTAGAACCAACCCAAAGCCACAAAATTGCATGAGGAAACTGGGCATCATCGTGATTGTTAGAGACAGCATGCGGGTATCATTTGAGACACGACTTGCCACCCAAAAACAGTCCCCCAGGCCCCAAACCCGCCATCCGGAGGGCTTGCTTCTGTTTGGGAATTAGATGCCGGCATATGTTCCAGCTCTTCCACATCATCTTCTTTCTTGTTTGTCGAGAACGTATTATGGACTGCGGACTGCATTGACATGGAAGTGAATAACACTATGCACCAGCAAGTGTCGGGCTTACAGGTTAAGACCAATACTTGAACTTGACCCTGCAGGAGCGCCTCATGCTAAAGGGGCTACGTGGCCGCAGGAGGTATTCCATCACCGATGGGGCCTAGTCAACAACACGTTGACAGCCTATAGCCCGAGAAGAGCCCGTATGGTCCCTCAGGGTCCATCCCGTGACGGTACAGTAGACATCTGATGACATGATGACAACTGTCTTATCAAGGATATACAGGACAAATTGTGGATTGTTCGGATTATGTGGTTGACAGCGGAGACGATTGGATATCCGCTTTGTCACAGGGACACTGGCTAGTGGTCACGCATACAGATAACTATTTATGTCACATTAAGAACGAACACTGAGTACTGATAGATGACTTACTTGATGCAGACTGTTTGAGAGAGGATTCAAATCCATTCATAAAATACCGGAGGTCATTAATTCAAGCTACGGACAAGATATTGAGGTGGGAGTGAACCAGTACTTGATGTCTGGCCAGTACTCGACATCTCCGAGTCTATTCGCAACCTGCAACACAGCTGCAAATTAGTTGCTGTGTGATTAGAAACAACGGCTGCACACAGACGACGTCTGAGACTCACTGACGTGTAAACTAGTGCGTCGATCTCTCATGAAAGAACACTGGCAAGAGCAGCACTGTGTAGTAATTTAGTGAAGTTGCAAGTATAGTAATCCGAATGACTTTCGTTCGGCGCTAGAGCAAACATACACAACTATTATGTAATAAAGCAAGAATTGAGACCTGTGACGCCATATGTCGTGATCGCCAACTACCCACCGCTCAGGCAATGCATAAGCCTGAAAATGACCAGCAGGACCATGTGTTCTACAATTTCGAGTTCTTTACTCACCAACGCTGATTTTGATACCCATGTTTGTAGTACCAGCCAGCCAACATGGCCAATATGGCCCTGTCCACAGCCCTTCCAAGTTCGTGGTCGACGTATGGCTCGTGATTATGAGGTATCTTTCCGTCCTGGACATCGTGAGACTTGGAAGTGTGAGTCTGCGACATATTACTACTCTTTCCTGAACCCCCGTTTTATACTTCATTCATAGACATGTCGAACATTACACGAATTTGCTTCATTACGACATGTTTGGCGCGACGTCCTCTTTCAGCATCGTTTTCTTGACCAGTGTTACCCCCATCTGCGTTCATGCACTGCGGAAGACATTCGTCACCAGCTGAAAACCGCTGCCCGACTGGACCACCTATGGACACAGCCTAGCATCGTCCCTAAGCGTCTTTACACGTTTCCGCTGGATTTCCCTGGTGTGTTTCAAGGTCTCAAATTTCTTCCGGGTGGGACATGGCTAGTGTTGCTTTTCCATTGTCGAAATCTCAACCCTTCTCGACACTCCAACTTATGCTTAATGAAACCAAGCACGGGAGCTGTATTCCCTGCTGTATCCACGACCTTTCAGAGCGAGATGTGCTGGCTCCCCTTCCTTGACCAAGACGGTCCGTATAAATCATCTCGTGGTGACAATCTCATACTACTACGAACCAAGTGTAATGACGGGTGCGGTGTATCCTTCGGGTCCTAATTTCCCATATTCACGAACTCCAACTAGATCTAATGCCTTCGGAATTGTGCATTTAAATACAAAGATACCCTCAATCACGATACCTCTCATTTTTCGCACAAATGTATTTGTGCGGAACTATGCAGCATCAGGAGACTATATCGTTTATGGCTGGATTACTGCCGACAGGAGGCATTTCCTTCGTATCATGCAGCTAAACGATAATTATGACGGTTTTCGAAAGGATATGACTGTTGAAATTGACTGTCCAAAGGGACACGACGGCAAACTCCGTGTAAGTGCAAAGATGAAAATATTATAGTTGGAGAATACCGATGATTATGTACAGATACGGTACGACTTGCGCCTGTCCGGTCGGGTTCCGTGCATCTTGCTCGTCAGCACCCGATTGATGGCTGCGTACAACATTCCCTCCAATGTACCCAACAACGTCGACGCAAACCTACCACTGTTGCTTACGCCATTCTGGCAGCTTCGCCCTGCTGCTGTGACCTTTGGACGCTTCGTCAAATTGTTTCATGAAGGAGCTATAGTATCTTTGTACGAAGGCCAGATTCGATTCATACGACCTCACCTCGATGCCTCAGAACCCAACACCTACACCATCGAGAAGTACAATGTAAGCTTTGCTCTGCACTACCGCATCGGGGGAGTGACTCACTCTCCATTGCAGTTTGATCCCGCACGTCCACAGAACTCACAGTGGCCGTGCTTGTTCTCAGCCCAACGAATATTCTGGCGTTCTTCCCTGCACAACCAGAAAGGGACGACATCTCCTTGGCAAATGATTATCGAGACGAGCGCAGTCCCAGAAAATGTTCATCGTGAAGACCGTGTACTTATTGACTTACAGGAAACTCAGACCTCGGCTCCATCTGCGAGCACTCGAATAGTGCAGGATTGGGATGAGCTTTCGGGAAGACTTTGTATCAGAAGCATACAAAGCCGCTTTACGCAGGATCCGAGATGTCGAAAGACTACTTGGCGGGTCACATTGGTAGATTTTGTGTGAGAGTTATACGAACCTAATGTGCTATGGTATCGTGAGACCAAGGTGCGAGGAGGACACATTGCACATTAGTTAGCTAGTTTTTTGTATCCATTTACGTTCATTAGAGCAGTGCTCTATGTTGAACGTTCAACCGTTCTGCTAGATTTGCATGCGTAAGCACAACGTTATGAATGACTGGCAGTTGCGAGGTCACCAGGTAGCAGCAAAGAAATCTGCAATCAACCCCATGCACGTGCTCCACCTAAGCCCCGATTGCACCTACATGCGATCGCTCTGTTATCTCCTTACTATGCTCCTGTTCTTGAAGCACCATGGTTTCGGCGTGCTCTTTTCACGGTGTTATCGGTATCCAGAACGCTACTTCTCCGAGTCATGCTTTGGAACCGAGAAAGCGGTTTTGGAAGGTGGATGGGTTTGTGCCGGTCTCTGTTAATCCAAAAGATAGCGTTGGAAGCAGAGCAGGCTCCTTCAGACGCACCCGAGCAAACTCCAAACTACCTCGCGATGTTGGCTCATCCAAGCACGCCTCCCCATCGATGAGATTTGAAAGTTGGTGCCGTGTCGAAAACGGATCAGTACGAAACGCTCGATTCGCGTCGTCGCCATGTGCACACTTCACTCCAACCTCTTCGATGCCTCACTTTGGCTCAGGTGTGTACTCCACTTGAGCTTGTGTTCTGAAACGATTTCGCACGCTTGGCGTTGGCGTTTCAGGCAGATGATCGAGCACTACACGTTGAACGTTAAAAAGTTAAAGCCGAAATTGAGTGTACATATCGTGTAGTATAGTCTCAAAGTCTGGAATATCAAAGTCCTCTGAAACAGGCTGCGCGTGGCCATGGCCGGATGCTGGATGCGATGTCATCGAATTGTGTCAAGAATGCTTTGATCAACTAGGTGGGAGCACGCACGGAATCGATCGTATACCACTATGCACTTCGGAACACTATGCGCTGGTCCAAAGGCATGTCCACATCACAAGCCAACGACTGGACCGCTCGGTAGCTCGTTTGAAATTCATTGTGCCATCCCCGCAAAAGTTCTTGTAGAGTGCCTCGACTGAGCGCTATACGATGCTAGTGACTACCGACGACTTTCCATGGTGACTTGAGGAAGGTCAACGATAATCGCCAGTACCTGATATCCCAACGCTCGGGCCCCAGACCCCGGAAAACTACAGGCCAGCCGCTAGGTATATCACATCGTCAGGAGTACTAAAGGTACCGACTGCGGTTTCACAGGCTGAAAGAAATGTAAATTCATGCTGAGATAGATCAGTTTGTGTGATGTCGACGAGCAAAAGAATGAGAAAAGGTCGCGCAAAAGAAAGGCTGACTCGGACTCATGTAAGCACAATATCTACCGATGATTTAAGGTTTAAGCCACTAAAATAAGGTTTTGGCCATTTCTGAGTCGAGCTCAAGTCCTCCACGGAACTGGCAGTAAGGTTGTTATCTGCTTCTAGTCAGGATGCCAAGAACCGGCAGAATTATATACACTGTATATGTTGGGATTTGAAAGAAAATAAATAAATGCCTAGTTCAATATTTAGTGTTAGTTTGGCGGCACAAATGCGGTGCATCACAAAAACACATTCGACGATCAGAGTGTAAATTCATACTTGTCATTCGTACCATGCTCGATCTCATCAGTCGTAATTGCAGCTGGATTTGAAGGACTAGTTCACTCGGGGTATCAATCTTGAGATGTAGCGTGATGATAAACACTCTCCCGGAACACGTGTGAGATTGTGGAAAGGATCCATGCATACAGCTACAGTACCTCTAGTGTCCTCATGTCCATCAAGTAGCTAATGGAAGCCATGTCTTTGACCCGTGCAATGATATCATGTTCGGATGCGATCCTCTTGAATTCTCCGTTGCGCTGTCGCGCTAGTAAAAATGCACTAAACGGCTGTCCAAGGCAAACAATCAACCGCAATGCTCGCGAGTCCAAATCCGAATAAATCGACCCAGTTTGTGCAACGGGTGAATTGCACAACGGAGATTCGGGTACGGACCAATTGTCCACGCTCTGCGTATCGTCTGCAGTGTCATGTAATCAAGTATTTGATATAGTTGCGAAGCCGGCTGTAGATCCACAACACCTCGCAGCGAAGAGACCGATGACTGAATCTCTTCTTCGGATGGAGATGACAGCTTGCGTGGTGGAGCTTCGTATAAAGTGATGTCGGCTGGTAGACAGCTATTGAACTCCGATGACTTTCCAACCCAGTCCAGGGCAGTAATATCGCCCGACTGAGCTATGATTTCCTGCAGGAGTCGCCCGAGCGCGTTCTGCTTCTTCTCGGTATAATCAACATGCAGGCGGATGCCAAAGACGCCGAATAACGAGTATGCGATGTCTTCTTGCAGCGTGGTGATACATGTCGACGCCCACTGAAGTTTCTCTCGGGCGTCTCTCATCCCGGGACGGAAGGCCACGACGGCTCGTCGATCTATCCCCGTCACATCCTCCAACTCCTGCATGATCGCGACGGAATCCTTGTGGTTGGGAGTGCGATCATCGAGATAAAGAGTCCAATCCTTTTGATAGAAGATAATGACTTTGGAAACGAGGAATTCTTGAACTGTCCATCCGCGGGTGTTCCAAGCACTCCTTGCCAGTGCGCCAGGTTTTGACGAAGGTAGAAGTATACGACTGTAAGCGCGGAGTGGTGATACCAGGCAAACATGGACTTCAACGATGCTTGGAGCTTAACATCGATGTTCTTGTCAATACAACATGTATCGCTCCATGCCCAGTGATACCCCAAATCACGAGTAGTTTTGCAAAAGGACTGCAACTTCTTAATGTCGCCAACTGGATCCAACTCATAGATGACTTTGCCCTGGATATCCTGCAGCAGCGGCTCCCCGTCTTCCCACCTGTGTGATAGCATGACATATCGGAAATATGACATCGCCACTTCTTCGATGCGCTTCATTTGGATATCTCGATGCATGATTGTTGACGATACAAGTTCCTTGTACTCTGTGCTCGTTTTGAAGGTGCATATCTGCATCTCTCGATCACATAAGAGACCAGTGGTGGTGTCGAGTACACGCAAAGGAGCATTGTCAAGTTGAGCATCGATGACTTTTCAAATAGCACGGTCCAGAGTCCCATGGACTGAGATACTGCTGGCGTAATTCTACCGAAACAGTCAAAGCATGTAGACGCACGAGTTCTCTGAAGCTTACTTTGTGTCTCATTATCAGGAGCATTCAATTTTGAGAGCATATCTTGGTATGCCTGTACCGCTTCATCGTAGCGTTGTGCACCATGAAGCGCTGCGTGCTTCAAACTGTATCCGAGATAAGACGAAGGGTTGAGTTCGGTGACCTATGTGTCACTACAATAAGTATAGGTTGAAAACGACAAATGCTATCGCACCTTCTGCGCATCAAGAAGTGCTTCCTTCCATAGCATTTTTCCCAGCCTTGCCTTGCTGCGCTTTACAAAGACGGCATCAGATGCAGAATTCAAGTTGATCGCTGACGAGTAGAGGTCAATAGCCCTGTCATAGTCGCCTGCAGCGAGGGCAGTATCTCCGTTGGTAAGAAAGATGGTGCTGCATTCTTCCTTGAAAGCTGAGTGAAATGGGGGCGATGATTATAACATCGGATGACATCACTGAAGACTTGCCAGTGGACCAGTCAAGGCAGCTGGCCTTTATTGTTTCGTGAACGTTGTCCATCATATATTCGTGTGATTTGAGTTGATTTTGACTGCGGAAAGGAAAGCTTGGCACTGTTTCTGGTGTTCAGTGAGCTGCAACGATTTGAGATCCCAGCCGAAGAGCTGGACAAGGGACTCGTTTATGAAAAAGATTTCGGATGTGTGTTCACGCACCACTACCAAGTCCTCATACATGAAATGGATAGGTGAACTCCATAAGAGAGCGCTGGAATCGAGAACTGCGGTAAAATGTTTCCAGTGTGAACTCCAAAGGATGCGACGCGTTTTCTCGTTCCTGCATTATAAATTTGGACATCGTCTTTTGTTGCAATGGCAAAAAGTCCTCCAGGCGAATACCATACGCCGTTGACATCACTATCACATTCAATTGAGTCTCCTTGTTGCTCCCACGTGCTGGTGTTCCACAACTTCGTGATTCCATCATATGAACCAGTGACCAGCACGGTGTCATCGAGAGAAAAGTCCAGTGAAGTAGTCCCTAAGCCCTTTGAGGTGGGTTGAAATTTTGGTGAGTAATTTATTGGATGCCAAAACGTTAGGTGTCTTCAAAGTTCATTACTTATCTTGCTACTTGGACGTTAGGTGTCTTCATTACCTATCTTGCTACTTCTTGCTTCCTGGTACTATACAGTACTTGACTCATTCACCTTCGCTCGGCCACACGCTTACAAACAACTCCATATAGTATGAGTAGCGGTGCTTTCGCATTTGTTTTCCCTCAGCGTATGTTCTACTCTCTGAGCCCATAACCATCCGTCGTTTATCGGGGAATACTGCGACTGCCACTATGCCCTCTTCATGACCTTTGAACTCTCGCAGAGGTGTAGTGATTGGAAGGAAATCTGACATTTCACTGGAGGCGGATGGTGTTGAGTACGGTCGAAGTGAATTTTGGGAGGTAAGTGGGGTGTCTTTCTAAAGTGGTGCATGTATTGTGCGTTTTATGTGTTGACCTGTCTTATTTCAATAGACGCCTAGGACACTTCTTGAGGCTGTTCGCCTCCACGCTACCATCGCCGTTACGGCAAGAATACAGTATGAAAGGGATGCTGAATTCTCAAATGTCGTTGTAGTTTGCATAAGGGAGCCAAACACACGCTATGCGTCGCTAAACGGGACTCGTATCTAACCCTTACGGTACGCAACGTCAACACTTGTAGTCTTAAAACACATCCTCAACCTCAGCAGTGCTCCTAAACCAGTCATTTTTGGCTCCTAACCCTCACAAGACTTAATCCTTAAGTGGATGCTACATGCGAAGTCGTCAGATTGTGTCAAGAATGCTTTAATCAACTAGGTGGGAGGACGCACGAAATTAATCGTATGCTAATATTCACGGACACTATGCGCTGGTCT
>NW_024541845.1:0-11902 GCF_016758755.1 Suillus discolor
GTAAGTTTCAAGTAGTCTGTAAACTCATATCGATCGGAATCCAAGTTGTACAAAACACAATTTGAACGATCTGTGCAAAATTTGAGCAGCACGTACTCAATGCTGCGCGTCATCCAACTTCGACGTTTCAACGGGTCGCCTTTACAGCAAACATCAGCTCCCCGCGCAGAAGACCATTGCCCCACCAAGAGCTGCATTCCAGAAAACGGGACCAACCTCCCCGGTGGTGTTGTGAGCACGTGGCGTGGA
This sequence comes from Suillus discolor, assembly GCF_016758755.1. NCBI lineage: Eukaryota > Fungi > Basidiomycota > Agaricomycetes > Boletales > Suillaceae > Suillus > Suillus discolor. The sequence goes on from NW_024541845.1 coordinate 250, forward strand.
CATAGGAAAGCAGCGCAAGGAAAAGGAGGTGCATGAAGAGAGATGGATCCGAGTGCGTAGGTGACACCGTGACAGGCATGGCGGCGAATATTGATTATGAGAGGAGTCAGACACAGGTGCGGGGAAAGAAGACTGAACTGAGTGTGAGCGTACCACACGCCTTCCATCCTTCAAGACTGATGCGAAGCAGGACGACGGAGACCAAAGAAAAATCCGCAGTAGTTCACTCCTTCATACACAAAGTCTTCCGCTCCGCCAGTTGAGCCATGTGCTTGACCTGATTGCGTTGAACCATCGGCCTGGTTGCTGTTCGTACGTTGCATAGCTGCGACCGCTTCCGCATCAGACTCAGGGACAATACCGATTCTCTGCAATGTGTTTTAATGGGAGGAAGGAGGAGGAAAGGTGAGCCACCCACATCTTCATCTTGAGCAAGAGCTGCATCAACGGTGCGCGTGGAACGTCCTCCAGAAAACAGGAAGTTGAAATTACAGTGTCGGGACTGTCGTTTGATTGGTTGGAATGCATTTGCAGGTCGTGTGCCGAAATGCATGGAACTGAGCAAACGACGCCAACGAGTAAGGGACGATGGGCTTGCGGAGGACCTGCACGACGAGATGCGTGGTCTGATTCGTCGCCAAATAAATCATTGCCCTGTATTCTGGTGTCAGGCGAGAAAGGTCAAGAACAAGAAAGTACACTGACATATCTTGTCAGTTCTGTTTTTTGGCCTGCTAATTAGACGCAAGACGGAGGTCAAAAGTCTAACGCGACAGAGAAAATATGGGGTTGCTCACGATTAGTGGGCGCACAACACTGAGTTGAGATGGATGTCCCTGATAAAAAGTGAGATGTAGTGTGAAAGGAAGCAGAGAAGACTTGCCTTGAGCTTTGCATTCCCATCATCTGCGCCCTAGATAGCCAAAACCGATAGGAAGGGAATTAGTAACACAAAACACATACCGTACCACAACGTTTTTGAGCGCCGCCTCCAGGTTCCATACATAGATTTTTGTATCTGGACCAGCACTGGCAATGAATTTTCCATCGCGGGACATGACAACAGCCAAGAGTCTGTTATCATGCAAGAGTGGGTCTTGAGCCTGAGATCCCAGATGCGAATGGAGTGGTCAATTGATCCGCTAACAATATATCGTTCATTGGGAGTAAGACAGATGGATCTGACGGAGTGGGTATGACCCCGAAGAACGATGAGTTACTGTCGGACATCAATCGCCCGCCACTTTCGGATGGTTTCATCAAGTGAGGCAGAGAAGATGTGTACGCAGTTCCTTGAACCAACACAATGATGTCATGTCCTTGAGGCCCTTTGACATCGGACCGTTCCCACCGCTCATAACGGCTTCAACCCATACGTGACTGGTCTCTATGGGTGATGCTATTTGTCGACCAGTATCTGGGTTCCAGCGTCGTAGTATGGTGCCGTCTTGCGATCCACTTGCTATCTCCAGGGAATTGCGAGACCAATCGAGGCACCTCACTGCAGCGTTGTGCCCTCCCACGGGTCGCCGATTGATCATTAGGGTACGGACGATAAGTCAGTGTGGTGTTATTAACCTATGTTAATAATCAAGTACTTGCGTAGGGTTATTAACTAGCATGTTATTAACTATCACGTGACCCAAAAATCGAAAATTTCGCTACAGGTACTACCAAATTTCGCTCCACTCGGTGTCCATGCCTTCTAGGTCAGCATCATCCTCCGCAGAATTGTCTTGAGCACTACCAAAGCCGTTGATAAGACTGTCCATGCGTTCATTAAACAAGGCCTTTGGTAATCATTGTGTCAAACGGGTACTGTCCTTTCACATAGCGCTCGAACTGGTGCACGAAAGCTTCACGAACATCGGCAGCTGTTTTTTCCTTTGAGAGCGGGGTTGTGTTGGGACTTGAACTCGGCTTCAATCACAATCTTGAGGTACTTGAGAACTCGGACGTAAGTTGGCGATGTGAGGATATCGGGCACAGCTGTTGAAGGAATGCGAGGGATCTTGATTTTGAGAGAGAGCGGGTTATGCTGCTATGCAGGATTGCACCGCGAACATAACCTGTCTCATGTGCGATAAGAATAAGCATTCATCAAAGGTGAAGAGTGAGTAAACATACGTGGATCTAAGCATAAAGCTGCGAGATAGCAGTCGGCTGGTCCGTCTTCGAGCTGTTCACGAAAGTGATCTGCGAGGAACAGCGGAAGATTAGAAATTTAGAATGCGACCCACCAAGACCATGGGGGTCGACAGACTTATTAGCACCATGTCACCACCCCCATGGCCGTGTGCCTGTTAATAACATGTTAATAACATGTTAATAACACACCTTTTTTAGCAGTGTTATTAACAACCGACTTTTCGTCCGTACCCTATTGATCATGCTGCCCTCCTTTATATTCCACAGCCGCAGTCGGGACTCGGCCATCTACACTTCCACACATGACCATCATTTCATCCAAGGATACTACCATCGAAGGTATCGCTCCCCCATTGTTATTCAAAGGTTTTCCTACTGGTTCTCCGTCTCTTTTCCACTGACGAATCGAACTATCCCCAGACGTGCTCATTATATTGCCACTGGTACCCAAGTAGGCAAGGCTCCATATGCATTCGGAGTGACCCTCCATGACGCACTCTGGAATCAAGCTTCCTGCCGGACGTTCTGGCTTTGGGTTCTTCCACGACGTGGTTCGAGTATTGTGGTTGACGAAGTAGGACTCACCGAGTGGTGAGATGTGCCATTCGCATCCAGGAACAGCGAGATCTCCAGAATAATCTATGTTCGACGGTGAGTTTGTCGCTCCTTGTCGCAATTTCATCCCTCACCTAGTCGCACTCCTGGTAAAGGTAGGTTCCACGAGCTAAACACGAGCGTATCATGATATCCAGTTGCACCATCCGAGGACGTCTTATACTGACGCTACATAGGAGCAAGCGCTTCATTCCCGCCTGCTTCTAATCGAGTAAGCTGGTGGGTATCACCAGGTGGCTGCTCACCTTCCCAAAGTGCGTCCTGGCGGTGCTGTGCACCATATGGCGGTGGATATTTCGCGCTCGTCCGATATATCGATGTGTGCAATGGCGCTTCTCCCTAGATCCAGAGTCTTGGAGATTTCACATTTCATTGCTCAAGCGCTCAAGTCTAGACATACATGTAGTATTCCGTTGTAACTTCCATCAATCCAACTCTTCTGAATAACCATGAACTTCATCTGACGTGATTCAGAAAGTCTCGACACAGGTGATCACCAGCCTCCAAGCACACTGATTTAGATCTAGAATGTTCTAAACGTGAAGTCATCGATCACTAGGTAAGCTGATAGAGTTGCTGAATTCTGAACGTTCGAGTTCACTTGAGAGCACACCGCCAAGCCTTGTCCTAAACGGGACTCGTAGTACCTGAACCTTACGGCGTACAGCGCCGACACTTGGTGTAGTCAACTAGCATGCAAGCACACATAATATCCCAAACCCCATTAATTTTGTCATTCATATTCCTAACCGTATCCCGACACCTCATGCTCTGCGAAATCACGGGTACGGAGAAAGGCATCACGATAATGGTTAAGTTCTTGGAGGGATCCGATGCTTTCAAGAAGGGAAAGGCAGAGACAGGCCGAAGCAGAGGGTATAGGGAGAGTAGAGGAGAGGAGGAAAGAGTAAAGGCAGGAGACGAGGGTGAGAATGGGTGCCAAGAGAGGGTAGAGGAGGGTGCTGGTGTCAAGGCCTTGGATAGACTCGTGACCAGTCTGACGTACGTCACACCGAGCCTAGTTGTGGGATGCTTGAGGGAATCATGGACGCTAATCGGACGTAAGCACAAGCGGAAATGCCCCAATCAATAGACCAGACTTGAGTTTATTATTAGATTCGGAGGGACATCATGAAACAGAGGCGCTCGACGATGCAGCTAGCTACTTTTGCAATTGTAAGTTGTACGTCAACCTGGACTTGTGCCTTGTGCCACAGGGTGGTAGTGCCGAGAGAGACCTGATAATCGCACCGGCGTGCGCACTGACATGTGGACAGATGAAGCTCGCCCGGGATCCATTGCGACACGAATATGTTCAGCAGCGTGTCACACACGTGCTGCCGCACTACTAGTGTCCATGTGGGAACTTCAACGTTGAACTGACTTCGGCCGCGGAAGCAAGTGACTGATGCCCATCGATAAAAGTACCATGTGAGCGCTTCTAACAATAAACAAGAGCGGCTAATTCTGGTTTATCGGTATGAAAATAGACCCTACCGGTTATTCGTACTATACCGTTTTCCCTTTTCTCGCACAAGATTCCTGGGTCCGGAGCGCGCGCACTTATTGCACAAATCGTCTTGGAATCTCTTATCAGTTCGATTATGTACAACGGTCACCGGTCAGCTCTGCATGCAGAGCACCGCGTCTTAACAGTTTCCGTTGTTAAACTCTCTCTCACACCTGCATAAGGTACATAACGTCCCAGGGTTGCTCACCCAAAATGGAATTTTGATTAAATCAATCAGGTACAATTACTTATGAGATCACGTGATTGGAGTTATGGTACTAACGCCTAGCCTTTACAGTGCACATACACATCCTCTGACATTCAACGTTTACCGATATGGTGTTTACTTGCCTAGACCACGAAGAAGATGCCGAGAAGACACTGCACGCCACGGAGTCAGCAGGGCTAGCGCTCTGTCATCATTTATGTAAGTCTTAGGATCGACCAGGCCTAATAATAAACAAAACCAGCTAAGGAGATTCTGGTATGTATGGCGGTAAAAGCTGTATTTGAACTCAAACATTCGCAGCCGAAACGTTTTATGAACGTACGGAATGAAACTCTTCGGATCCGAGGACAGTCACAGCTACTCCGAGTCCGTATCTTGAATCGAAGTTCACGGTGAGTTTTCGAGGTCCTTTGATTTGACATCAGGCTTTATGATGCGAGGTGGAGGCTGCGAGAGGCTGCAGGAGCTTCTAGTATCGGTGTAGTTGGCAGGCAGATGAGTCGCTTGCGGCCCAGTCTGTCAAATCATCAACCTGAGCCAGAGAGATATTGCGGAAAGCTCAACCGAACTGGCGCTTGCTAGCAGACTGGCGCGACAGCCAGGTGAATCGTGATTGAGCGGTGCTAGAGGTCTTGATTTCCGTCTGCTGTAAGTCAGGTACGTTGTCATCTGATCTCATTTATTGAAATGTTTATGATTATATTCATGATTTTTCTTGCAGCTTCGGAAGTTTTTAGAAATGATAAAAGGCCACCTACTATGCTGCAAAGCCTCAGCTCCATCGTACATCCTTTCATCGAGCTGCCCACTCAGACAACTTACATTCAACGAGAATGGCTACCACCACAGCTTCCTCCTTCATTAGCTCTGTGATCTTGCAGCCCCTCATCGTGGCAATCAGCAGCGCTGTGTATTCATCCCTCCTATCCTACGAGATGGTCGGAAACCTCGACTGGAGGCCGGTAAGCCCTTCGTTTGCGGATTCACAACCTTTCTGATTGCGCCGCACAAAAGATCGTCATATGCGCGACATCTGATGTCCTTGTCATCGCGGCTGACCACCTGAAGGATCAAGAAATTGTCATCGGTTCTCGAGGCGCAGCTGTCATAAAGCGCTTTACCCCCCTCGCGCGTATCTTTTTGGCGTTGAATGCGTCGCTGCTCGTGGCAGCTTTGAGTCTTAGTCCGCCGAAAGCAACGTTCTTCACCGCAGTTTTCACTTCCCCAGCTTTTCTGTGGACGACCCCGCTTGATCTTTCGCGGATCGGCACAATGCTGAAGAGACTCGTAGGGGAAAATTATAGTCAAGAAGTAGACAAAGCTCACAAAACCGTTCATCATCAAACGGGTTCCTGGGATGAAGGCTTTTTTCAGCGGTACCATTCGAAGGTATGTGCTGTCCCATCCCGATGATTTATGGCTTCTTACTTGAAGACAGCTGTGGGGTGTTCTTAGTCGTCCAGTCGGCGCTGCAGTCGCCGTGGAAATCGACCCATGACGCACTTCCATGGACGATCGCCGAGACTCTCGTTTGGTCGATGGTCAATCGCACCGGTCATTGTGTAAGATAATTTTTTATTGTAAATGTACTCGCGACTCAAGGTGTTCCAAAGATTATGTCGGACGTGCGCGACTACGACGAGGACAAGGAGGCCGGAGTCCCGACCATTCCTGTCCTTCTAGATTCTCTTCTTAAGACTCGGATGATCTTGACCGTCGTTCACGCAGCCATTTTGACGGCCTTCCGCCATAATCCGTTTATTGTGGCAAGTTCCTGTTTCGCAATTGCTCTTGTTTGGATTCTAGGAAAGGATACCCCGAAACCTTACTTCCGTCTTAGTCTTCACTCTCAGTCGATTTTCATTGTTACGTATGCTGTTATGCTCGCTTTTGGTTTGGGTTTAGACTACTATTGCACATCTTAGGTATTATAGAAAGGTTCTCAGGGTGGATCTTCGGTGTCGGTTCGATTTGCTGTGCTGCGTTTTTTTTAGAGTCTGTTTTGTTTACTGCTGTACGTCATGGTGGATCTTTGGTGACGGTTCGATTTGTTGTGTGTTTTCTGAGTCCGTTGTATTACTAGCTAGTAGTCTCTAAATGTCACGATTACTGGACAGCGCTGAATATTGGCCTCCTGCCCATCCAAATACTTCGACTTGAGTGATTTATTCCAGTTGTGAAGGCTGGGTTTGAATTCTTTGGATAGTGCCGCATCCCTAGCGATCTGACAGAGTCAGGGGCTGGCGTCATTAACGTTTCAACAAAATTCGAGAACGCCGTCGCTCAAAAAGCTAGCTCCACAGCGTGTGCCAGTCCGATAAAATCGTACCCCTTGAAACTCGATAAGAACATGAGGTAGATACGTGTCGATATGGATCGAAGAAAATAGATTTTATCGTACCAAGTGGCCAGTGTGACTGTCCGTTACTATTCGTGACATGTCATAGGGTGACTAGGACCGTAACGAACCCATAGTACTACATATATTCATTTTGCTACAACTTGAATATTATGTTCATAAAAAACCAAAAACCGTGCACCGTGACATACCTCCCGATATCAGTTGTGTCATCAAGAAGCACGTAAAGTTCCGTGATCAGCATATAGACGGACGTGCAGTGTTTATCTCCACCTTGGCGCCACCTGCGGAAGGACCAAGTCGACCAAAGTCTCACGTGAACCGGATTTACCTCGAAGTTGCTTCGCTTCGGCGGCAGAATTTCGCTACTTTTGTAAGTCATTGCATGACTGACAAAAGTAGCTAGCATGAGTGCCTCTGTTAAACGTTACATAAACATGCGCTCCAACGATAAACAAGGCACTGCGTGTTGTCCAAAAATTCCGACGGCTTAGAGATGGCTGAGAATCTGGGGGTACCTAAGGTTTCAGCCACGTCGAAGCCATCAAATATCAGCCGACTTCTATGGTGTCGGAAATCTGACTCTTTAAATTACCACCGGCGTCGACAATAGCTCGAACTTAGAGGTACCCTCGCCTACGTCTTGTCTACCTTGCAGTGACTTCTACCTGGGGTGTGTTTTGCGTGTTGTACATAGCATACAAAATATAATATCTTTACCTTACCTTTTCTTGGATGTATGCAGTCGCTGTGCCAGTAAGTATTCAGACCAAGGTGTGCGGAGCTTCAATTCATCTTACCCTGAACCCTTCAACAACGATCTTGACGATGTTGAGCAGCGACCACACACTCCTAACTCTAAATCAAGCATCCACCACTTATTAGCTAGCATGTGTAGCCAATCTCAAGTTGAACAACACACCAATGAACTCAAGATCAAGCAGGTCGATAATTCTCCGACAAGGCGGAATACTGTGTACTTTCCTTTTCGACACGTCTGCCTGCCGGGTCAAAGGTAATATTGTCCGTTGGTTTCTCCGGAGAACTGACCAGTGACCAGAGCTATAACGGGGTGTTACAGGAGCTCGTTTGAGCACGATGGAACCAAGAAGTATTATGCATTGACACAATTCTAAGTATGTACTCGATCCCACTAGTTGTGCACGCACTTATGACATATTGCTAGCCCACAGCTGTGAGACGTGCCTTCCCGTGTTGGGATGAACCCCTTCTCAAGGTGACATTTGCAATCACTATGATATCACACGCTGACATCGAGCTGAGTAGGAAAACCCGTCTCCTGCACATCTACTGTAGGTACCCGTCGTCATAGAATCCGAGTACAAGCTGAATTAATTTGGACAGCTACTCCCGACGTAATTCATCTCGCCGCTTCACTTAATATTGTCAAGAGCCCTCACGTTCTGCAGTATATATAGCCGTAGCTAGCTAGCACTGCGCATGTATTCGCTGGAATATCTAATAAATTTTGCAATTTCTCAGATTTAAATAATTGAACGTCTGCAGCTGGATATATATATTGAATATGATATAATTAATGTGGTTTATTCAATGTATATGCAGTATCGTTCTGGACCCATAGTAGCAGCTGGCTGGAACTTGATGGCCAAACCATGTCTTCGAGGTGATTGAAATCCGGAAAATCAACCGTCTGGAAGCCGGTTCATACCATAGGTCCAGAAACAGCTAAAACTTGACCCTGGGGTCACATTCCAGCCAGGTATCTACCGTCGGAAATTTTTGACAACACGCAGTGAGGGCGACTAATTCTGGTCTGACGGCTATTCGTACTGTACCGTTTTGCCTTTTCTCGCACACTAATGCAACTCACAGAGCACCGCGTCTTAACAGTTTTCGTTGTTCAATCATCTCGCTCACATTGCTAACCCTCATCAGGCTTAGCCCTTACATAAATACCCTGAACTCAAGCAATTATTAAGTAACGTAGTCAGCCAATAAAAGATCGTTTATCGTTTATAATTATTACCCACAAATTTTGAATTCATCAGGCCCGCGACATAAAAACAAAAAACAAAGTGATCACGTGATCGTTTGTGTATGAGTTATCCCCACTGCCCAGGGCCTAGGCGTAAAAAGTTCAGTTCGTTTCATCTCCGAATACAGGAACAACACTGAGTACTGATTGCCGACACTTGTTGCCAGTTGTTATTCACGGGGCCAGAGGCTGGCCGTTGCTCTAAACTTGTCTTATACCAGTAAGTGTTCCCATAGGTTTTTCCGCGTCGCTGTTGCTGATGCCGAGTGTGTTATGTGACCGTATGGCGTATTGTGTTGTTGATGCTGGACTTGGTTCTGGAACCGGCAGGGAATCTGTTGTCTGTCACTGTCAGCATGATAGTTCAACGTTAACGTTCATTGCCGACTCTGATAATGTTAACCAGTATGTTTGACCGGGAGACAGGTCCTTGTTCCGACCTCGGAACTAATGTATGGAGCCGAAATGAAACTGTTTGTTACAAAAATAACGTCAAATGAAACGATCTGAACTCGATGTTTTAGAATTGAGCACGCCTAGCAGCTAAGCAGCTTAGCGCTAAGCTTGACACAATATCCTGTGATATTCGGTTTACCCATAAGATCTAAGAGTCTATATGGTATTTATTCGCCTTGAACAAGCTGCTGAGAAAATACTGCATGCCACGCAGTCAGCAGGGTCAAACGTCAAACTAGTACTGTAGTCTCAATGGAGTCACGGTGTACCGTTTATGTAAGTTTTAGAAATGACTAGGCCTAATATTAACAATAAACAAGGGCAGCTAAGGTATGTCGATTTTAATTTGAAACTATAGCTGTAAAAAACCGAACTCAAACATTCATAGCCGAAACTTTCCATGAACGGAAAGAACTCTTGGGATCCGAGGATACAACTTACGAGTCCGTACAGGAAAGATTTCTGAACCACCACTGCATCACGGCGAGTTTCGAAGTCCCTTCACTTGACATCAGGCTTTATGGTGCGAGATGGAGGCAGCGAGAGGCTGCAGGAGGCTCCGGTATGGGTGTACTTGGCAGGATGAGTCGCGCTTGGGGGGCGAGTCGGTCAAAACATCAACCTGATCCAGCGAGATGTTGTGGCGGACTGATAGTCGCTAACAGACTGGCGCAACAGCCAGGTGATCAACATCGTAAGACTCAGTCTTGACCGTCGTTCACGCAGCTGTTTTGACGGCTTCCGCCACAATCCATTTATTGTGGCAAGTTCGGATTCTAGACCAGTCGAATCACATGGGATTAGTTCACAAGCAAGTCAGGGGCTGGCGTCCAGAATTCGAGGACACTTCACAGCTACAGCGTGTACCGGCCAACTCGTACCCCTATCAACATATTTCACCCATAGGAGGTTCATCGAAAACGTTCATCTTGTATATACACTATTGATTTGGACAAATGAATTCTACAGCAGTGATTGACAAACCGAAAGCAGACGCCGTAATCCTACAAAACTGCGCACACAACACACAAAAGTTTTTACAACATGGACTTTCGTTGACCAGCGTGCAAATCATACAGATCGACCGCGGCCCTCGCAATCTCATTCATGAACTCCTGGTTTGGCATCTCCTTTCGTGAGGTGACAGTAAATTGCAGACGGTCTGTGTATAGATCAGTGAAGCTCGGCACACCTAAATTTTCCAACTTGAACGTACCGTCGTATCCAGTCATATATGCCACCCCAAAGCCCTCCGGTACAACTTCACCCCATCCATACTCAGGAAAGTGGTCCGAGAAAAACAGCACTCGTGCTCAGGACCCAGTTTCCGGAGCGTTTGTACAAAGGGTCATTGTACAACTCTGGAACTGGCTCGCCTTCTCTCAGGCACATTTTCATTCCTATTTTGCTCGTCAACATGCAAGACACGTTCCAAGAAGACAGGGGTGACTCACCCAGCATGTGCCGATCCACTCCTTCTCCGGACCCTGCTGCCTTCGCCAGTACAATGTGCATTTTGGCAGCAGCATCAAAAAGCTGTTTCCGGTCCTCACAGCTGACACGAGGGTCATCCATTGCCGAGAAAAGCATCCGATTGCGGGTGACCACCCTGATTGTTTCCGTCCGGCCTTTCCAGTATCTACGCGTAGTTGCTGCCTCGTAGGTCCCTCCTTCCCTGTTCAGTCCGCGTGCACGGAGTAAGCGCGCATACGCCAGTTGGATGATCATCTGGGCCCATGAATCGGGGGACACACGAAACGCCTTGATGGCAGCCTTGCCATATGATGTGAGGTGGTATGACATTGACTGTGAATCAGCAAGCTCGTATGCAGCTTTCGACGCCTTGTCGATTGCGGTACGCGTCGTGTTGTATACTACGAAATCTAATGGTTCGGGTTTTGGCAGTGGAATCGCAGACGGCGCCCCGAGGTCAAAAGTAGGATCAGCGAGCCAGTCGAGCACCTATCGCACATACGAACAGTAGGTGTGCCGTCCATAACGGATGCTCGCCCATGAGACCGGCATGTGCATTGTCAAAAAACGATAAACTCAACAGGTTTATCAACCAGCGGTTCTTCAAACCAGTTGCATCCAATGTGGATGGTGAGAGCGAACCGTGCCAGAGAGAGCGGCTGTTAGCGATGGGAGAGGAGGGCGTGTCGGTGTCAAGGGAGATGAGGAAGGCAGAGGAGTGTATTGTATGCAAGATGGATGCGTTATGTGGGTCCGCGGCCAGGTGGGCATGGTCCTAACATTGTTCAGGGGGTTTCACGAAGAACGTGCATAGATAGATGTACCTGGCCCTACGTCACGGTTTGA
>NW_024541846.1:0-11770 GCF_016758755.1 Suillus discolor
TATGGGTGATGTAGGGTCTGCAGGGCAATCAGAGGGGAGACACAACATACCATGGATATGGAAGGCACCTGGTGTCTTGCACAACAATGATGCGGGTCTTCAAGATTGTAAGTTGCTTGTTCCATTATCATTGGAGTTGTTCTAATCATCACGCTGTCAGGTTTATGGGTCGAATGGTGTAAGGCCAGAGCGCGAGCATCCCGGTGGTCGGAAGAGTGTTCTTTGCTGATAGAAGAGATGCAAAGAGTGCTGGTGTTTTTGCTGGGAAATAGCTCAATGGAAGGAACGAGGTACTGTGAGGTTGTTTATCAAGGATGCTGACTGTGAAGTGAGTCTTGCTTATGCACAGTGCCAGATGGCTGTTCGGGAGGGTCTGTTTGCCCATTTCTCAATAATTTGGAAGAAACACCCTCTCCGTTGTTGTCTCCGAGCTTGATCCGGTCCCCACGATCAATGCTGAAGTGACTGATGATCAAACACCATCATTGGAAGGTCCTCCTTTGCAGCTGATGATGAGTAGTATGATAATATTTTGTTACTGATGAGTCATCAACTGATAGTTCTGATGTATGATGTCTTCGAAGAAGTCAGTGATGTGCCTGTGTGATGTATTACTGAAAGTACTGATGTATGACTTGAAGCACTAGGGGGCACAAGGTCTTAATGTATGATTCAAAGTACTGATGTATGACTTGAAGCACTAAGGGGCACGAGGTCTTGATTAGGCAACTGCATGGGTGGTGGGTGTGGGTGTCCCGAGGGTGTGGGTGGGGGTCCATGTTTCAGGCACCCGCACCCTCACCCATACCCTCGGCTTGGGTTGACATGTCAAAATCACTATATTTCACTACCTAAACAGGAACTCAGCTACTCGTACTGTACAGTTGTTAAAAAAATCAATAGCAAGCATATCAGTATCACTATCCTCTAGACCCGAGTCATAGACATCATGCAGCCAAACATATTCGCAAAACAGTATAAACGAGTCACCCAAACTCATGGACAAGGCAAAGGCAGCCCTGGAAGAGAAGCTTGATGGCCCCTTGACTAAGGAAAGGAAGAACGACACAAATGGGGAAAATGCGGCACCAAGCCAGTCCAAGAAGGCTAAAAGTATCCCAAACCACAGTCGCACCAAGGATGATGTCCAATCAGACAACGTCACAGCTACTCCGAGTCCCATGGCTACACCAGTACAGGGACATCGAGCAGTGGTTCATACTGAAGAGGAGAGGCTGATCTGCATAATGATGTGATCATGCTTGATGATGATGAGAGTGACCACAATGCCAATGAGACTCGCAATCCAAGTCCGGACATTGAAACTGCTGAAGATGAGCTCAGTACGCAATGTGATCTTCAATTAAAACAATTTGTTAATCAGATGATAGCTCAACTAATGAAGGTGTTACAGTAACATGGCACGAGTCCCCCGCCAGCAGAGAGCCCTCTGCCACCCGCACGGCTATAGACGACACCGGAGCCTCACCAGCTCTATAGACGATAACCGGAGCATCACTGGCTCTGTGACGACAGATGACGACAGATGACGATAGATGATAAGCGGCAACTGCCGGCTTAGATAAGCGGTCTGGACCGCACGTGACGACACATGACGACATAGGTCTAGAAGACCTATTAATGTTATCAAGATAGAAGGCATGCCTCGTGCTGCCTCGAGGACGATAGAAGGCAAGCCTCGTGCTGCCTCATGGACAGATAGAAGATAGAAGGCAAGCATCGTGTTGCCCTAGATAACTGATAGAAGGATACCACGTGGATCCTATCTCTGATGGAAGCGTACCGCATGGACGCTATCTATGATAGAAGCCTGCCTCATGGACGCTATCTCTGACTCATGTAGATAAGCAGATTAGAACCCAGCTTCGAGCTGAGCTTAGATACGATAGAGTAGCCTTATATAAGGTCGAAGATTACAAGTAGACGTTCCTTACTTTAATCTTACTAGGTACTACCCAGAAACTAGTCCAATCAACTAGGTTTACCCTTGAACTCCTTGTCCCGCTAAAGCTACCTGCTCGACATCGACTCGTACCTTCAGTGACGCCTCTCACTGTCTGTAAACCCTGCTATTATCTCAGCGTAACCCCTCGTTAACCACCACGAGCTACGTTCGAGTACGCAACCTTTGCTTGTCTGTAAAGGCCAACGACTCTCAGCACTCGGTACCACTGTCGTGGTTGTCGCTGTTTAGATCATCCTAGTCGCACACGACCGCTTGTCGTAACAGAAGGAGTGGATCTCACCTGTATACGCATTCTTCGAGCCCAAACCCCATATCATTGAGCACAATGGACGTCACGCTATAGCACTCAAGCTTGCGGTAGGCTTGTATTCAGCTATTTTCCCATGCATGTCAAACACATGAATCACTTCCAATGTTATCCGACACTCATCCACTCAATCCGATGTTTATCCACTAAACCTGACGCTAACCCACTAAACCCAACGCTAATCCGACAGACCCAATGTTTCCCGCGCATCGGACCCGATACTTTCCCGTGCACTTGTCCTCCCTATGTCTTGTCCTGTCATATCTATCCCCACTAGGTGCGCAGTTATTCATTTTCATGTCACTAACATTGTAGAACACGTTATTACATGTCCGCAGTACATCGTGTCTTATTACATAGGACATCGGACCCGAAAATCAGCGCTACTACATTCGCCTATAGCACTCCGAATTTCTACATAGACACTATATATTTCGCATACCTCCTACCTATTTACTTACCTTTCTACCTCCAAGTAGGAGGAGGTCATCCGATATTCGTAGTTCTTAGTTGGATTCCGCAATATCATCCTTGCTTTATCCGAAACATCTGACAGTAACCCGCCATTCGCTATCCCCGACATTCGCTATATTCCCGACACAAACCCGACGCTAACCCAACACAACCTGAGGCAAACCTGCTAACCCGAAACCCGAAAACATCGGACCTGACATTTTTGACATTGGACTCGTAATTATACCTTCGGACTTCATTTCCCGCGCTTCGGACTATCTTCCTTTTGTTATAACTGATTATTCTAATACCATACAGCAAACCCCTCGGGTCGAATGCACTTGTCTTGCAAGTATAGCAGACTAGGCTGTGCACGACCACAACATGATTATATTGCTAGCTACTTACTTCATGTAGTGTCCAGCAATTGTTGTATCTCTACAGTGCACATCAGTTCAAGTGCTGTGCTCGAGGATGCAAAACTACAATTCGACGATTCCTTGACAAAAAGGATGCGAGGTCTACTGGTAACATGCGAAAGCACGTCAAATCGTGCTGGGGTGATGAGGTTCTGCAATCTGCAGACCAAGCCAAAGATGCCCAGGAGGTTCGGACTAAGATAGTTGGTAGCATCCTATGGAATGGGTCAATCACAACATCATTCGAGCGAAAAGGCAAGGGGAAAGTGACGTACTCACATCGCCAACATACATGGACTGAGACAAAGTACGCCGCCATCCTTCCTAATTGTATTGAGAGCTGAAATAGCCACAATAAGGGCTGAAATTGTTCGTTGGGTTGCCGAAAGTCTACGACCGTTTGAAATCATCAAGGACAAGGGATTTCAGTCTCTTATGAAGACCAGAAGACCTGAATATTACTTACCTTTGCCTGCTACAGTGTCGCATGACGTTTGGTTGGTCTTTGCCAGGACAAGAGAGCGCATAGCTAAAATCACAAAGGCACAGTCATCATTTAAACATAGCGCAGCATGAATCTAATATACTCACCGGCAGGAACATGAAGGTAAAGTAAACTTTACAACAGATGGATGGACTTCAACAAACCATCGAGCTTTGGTCACTGTATCTGTGCACCTCAAACTTAAAGGAGTGCCGCTGAGTCTGCTGTTAGATATTGTTGAGATACCAAAAGTAAGGATGACTTACTTTTGCCTGACTTGATTGATATTGAGCATGTTAGTCGCATACCAGCAAGGAATTAGTGGGAATGTTTGAACAGATACTAGATGATTTTGGAATCATAGAAAAAGTTAGTCCAATCAACACAATGTATTCAATGAGACTTACTGCAATGAAGATCCTGGCTGTTACATGTGACAACGCATTGAATAACACAGTAATGATCGACGAACTCAGTACCGCACTCCCCGACTTCGGCAGAAAAGCATCGCACACACGGTGCTTTTTGCACACAGTAAATCTTGTAGCAAAGTCCTTGCTCCATGAATTCGAGGCATCCACAAACGACGAGGACACAGAAGAGTCGATAGCTGGTGACGAAGATGACGTGGATGGCTTGGATGGCTTGGTCGATGAAGTTTCTTTGCTGACAGATATCGATATTGAGCAGGAAAACCTTAAGAATAGTGTGCATCCTGTCAAGTTAGTACTCACAAAGGTGGGAGTTCGGATCATGAAACATACCTTGAAAATTGACATAGTACCTAGCTTCACAAACTTGGATTCAAGATCATACATTCAACTATGAAACTCCTCCCAGCCTGGCATGGAATTCTTGAAGCTTTGAAGATGAAGGTTACGACACTCCCACAGGATGTTTCCACACACTGGAACTCGACATTTGACATGGTCGAGTATGCACTGAGGCATCAAGAGGCGATTGATGCTGTGAACCAGCGACGAGACCTGGGCTTGCAACAACTTGAGTTAACAGACCAGGAATGGGTAATTGCGGAGCAATTACAGGACATCTTGAAGGTGTGTGCGCATATGTAACCATATGTAACACTGTGTGTTACTTAATTAGTAACACTTAACGCTTTGCTCTAGATCCTCAAGGATGCAATGATGTTCTTCTCGCGTTCAACTCCAAACTTGGTGACTGTTATCCCAGCAATGGACCTAATCGATGAGAAACTGACCACTTACTCCCTGAATGCTTCATTCCTTCCATCGATTCGTGTAGCTGTAGGACTCGCCAAAAAGACATTGAATCGTCATTACCAACTGACAGATACATCGGAAGTGTACCGTATTGCCATGGGTAAGTTTGTTTCTTAATCTATGTCATTTGTCTGACCTCTTACTTTTAGTTCTACACCCACGTCACAAACTCACATATTTCAGACGTGTGAAGTGGGAAGACACTTGGATTGAAACTGCTGAGACGCTTGTAAGGGAGACATTTGAGCGCTCATACTCCGACTCGATGTTGGCAGCCTCACACACAGACTCTGAGGCAGACAATGGTATAGCAGCAGAAGTTTCTTTGGTGAGTTTTATTGTCCATTTTGATGCACTCACTGAGTCGCAAACTAACTACATCCACAGGGCAACATCTTCGACAATATCCCTGTGCTTGCACCCCCGACAAGTCACTCTGAAAACAAACTTGACAGGTACCTGGGCACTGACATTGAGCATGTTGAGGACCCCCTTGCTTGGTGGTATGAACATCATATCGTTTATCTGTGCCTTTCTCGCATGGCGTTAGATTATCTTAGTATACCTGGTATGTTTTGTTTTTTCATTTATTTAGTATTAAGGAGCTAGCTATTTGACTGTGGTAGCTACTTCCATGGATGTTGAACGTCTTTTTAGTCGCGGGCGTCTCCTCCTTTCACATGTTCGCTCTTGATTATCAGCTCAGTCAACCTGCGCACTCCTGTGCCTCAGATATTGGAGCAAGCTCAATCTAGTGAAGACAGGGAACGTCATGTCTGTTGCAGCACTTGCAGATGTTGAAGGTGAGGAGGAGCAGGAACTCGAGATTGGGTGGGATGCCATTAAATTAGAGTAGCTACATTTTGTACATGAACTGTTTGAATTTGCAGCAACCCGTGGGTATACCCTTCGTGGGTTACTGTGCAGGTCATTTACCCGTCCACCCACGCAAAAACCCAGACCTGCTTTGAGGGTATGGGTATTCCTCTGGGTGTGGGTGCGGGTAGTAGCGCTGACACCTGAGGGTTTACCCGTGCAGTTGCCTAGTCTTGATGTATGACTCAAAGTACTGATGTATGACTCTCAGAAGCACTAGGGGGCACAAGGTCTTGATGTATGACTCAAAGCACTAGGGGGCACAAGGTCTTAGTAATGTATGACTTAAAGTACTAATGTATGACTCGAAGCACTAGGGGGCACAAGGTCTTAGTAATGTATGACTTAAAGTACTAATGTATGACTCGAAGCACTAGGGGGCACAAGGTCTTAGTAATGTATGACTTAAAGTACTGATGTATGACTCGAAGCACTAGGGGGCACAAGGTCTTAGTAATGTATGACTTAAAGTACTGATGTATGACTCAAAGCACTACTAGGGGGCAGAAGGCCTTGTCATGACAATGTTTCATGTATGAGACTTTTTGTTGTGCTACAGTATGTAATATATGAGTATTACAAGAACAGGTGGCAGCCTGAGGCCAGGAAGCCAAAGGAGGGCGTAGCCCTCCTTGGCTTCCTGTAACGAAGGAACAACACTCATTTTCCTCCCCTGAAGGAGCGCTACGCGCTCCTTCGATTTGTGCCGAAGGCACAACGGGCGTGAGCTCGTTGTACAAGGTCCTGTGCAAAGGACCGTGGGATCATTGTACTCATTTTGGTCACGAGGGTTCAACGTAACTTTGAGTTCCCCTAAATGACACTATGTAGTGTTGATCACACTCCCGCTGAGCTACTAGTTTCTGTTTTAGCGTGCATCTACGTTAGCACAATAACGACTAAAAAGGGGCGCGAGCCGACTCTAGCTATATGTGGTTCCCAGAAAATGCTCTTTCGTCACTTCGTCTTTTTCTTTTTGACCACCTCTCATGTCGGCCGTCCCTCCAGTTTGCTCGACACCTCCGTCGGTGGAGACTCTCACTCCCCCTATGACTCCGAAGCTTAATGACTCACAGCCCTCAAAGAAGTTCATTGAGGATCCCGAGCACGTCCCTGCGGACGCTAACATTCCCGATAACTACGTGTCGTACACTCTCAAGCACCAAAAGTCTCTTCTTCCAATCACTTGGGACAACTGGTACACAGAGTTAAACTGGTTAAACGTTGCGATTCTCGCTGGCACGCCTGTTATAGGTCTCGTTGGTGCATACTACACTCACCTTCGGTGGGAGACCGCTGTTTGGTCAGTGATATACTACTATATGACTGGTCTCGGTAAGCTTTGGCATTTACCTTTGAAAGCCTTGTCTTATCATATTTTCAGGCATCACTGCTGGTTACCATCGGCTATGGTCACACCGTTCTTACAACGCATCGAAGCCCCTTCAGTATGTTCTTGCATTCGTCGGCGCAGGCGCGGTTGAAGGCTCTATTAAATGGTGGTCACGAGGACACCGTGCTCACCATCGTTACACCGATACCGACCTTGACCCGTACAACGCACACCGCGGTCTTCTATGGTCACACATCGGATGGATGGTTGTCAAGCCCCGTCGCAAGCCTGGCGTTGCTGATGTTAGCGACTTGACAAAGAACGAGATCGTGAGGTGGCAGCACAAATACTACCTGAGCCTTGTCGTGATCATGGGCTTCCTCTTCCCCACTGTTGTGGCTGGCCTTGGTTGGGGCGATTGGCAAGGTGGCTACGTATACGCCGGTCTTCTGCGTCTTTGCTTTCTTCACCATGTATGTTTGTTGTTGCCTTTTTATTCCGATACACCGTTGACCTCGCGCATATAGTCCACATTCTGCGTGAATTCGCTCGCTCATTGGTTGGGTGAAACGCCATTCGACGACAAACACAGCCCTCGCGATCACTTCGTAACTGCCCTCGTCACAATTGGTGAAGGATACCACAACTTCCACCACCAGTTCCCCATGGACTACCGTAACGCCATCAAGTGGTACCAATACGACCCTACAAAGTGGTTCATTTGGTCGTGCCAGAAGCTTGGCTTCGCAAGCCATTTGAAGGTGTGTCTGTTGCAGATACGTTAGGATACTTGATTCATCCAGATCCATTAGTCCTTCCCTGACAATGAGGTCCGCAAAGGTCAGCTTACCATGCAACTGAAGCGTCTTCGCGAGACCCAGGAAACCCTGTCATGGCCTTCTGATAACAGTGACTTACCTGTCATTTCCTGGGAGAGCTGTACGTACCTTTCCGCATATGCCAGATGTATTTTCTAATATATTCCGCGTAGACCTTGAATAAGCCAAGAGTCGTCCGGTCATCTGCATCGCTGGCTTCATTCACGATGTTTCAGACTTCCTTGACGATCACCCAGGAGGCCGTCACTTGTTGACGAAGCCCATCGGCCGAGATGCTACTACAGCATTCTTTGGAGGTGTTTATGACCATAGTAACGCCGCACATAATGTGAGGCATATTTTAGTTGTCGCGCGATCATATCTTGACTAATACCTTCTGCAGCTCCTTGCAATGAAACGTGTCGGCGTTCTTCACGGCGGAACTCCACATGGCCTTGACGATAAGGTCATCCCTCCAAGCCAGCGTCTTCGCATTGCACGATACAACGAGATCGGTGACAGCGGTTACAGCTCAGCAGCCCTCTCTGACGGTGAGGGTCTCCTCGGGTAATAATGGTAATACCCTTCCCGGCCCTAGATGCACGTCCATTCAGGATAGACTCTTTATTATATTCGACACTCCCGCACCCATTGACTCTGCATATATTCTCTCGCTCGCAATACCGGCTGTGCCATAGAAAGCATGTTGACCCTCTTCTCCCAATTTTTCTTCATACGATACACACGGCCCATTCTACGCTCTGTCATGTTTACGATGGTAATACGAAAGGGGAATGTACAGTACTTTGGTGTTATTATATGTAGATAGTTGATGGCATGATTACATAATTGATTTGGAGGCGTATTGCTGAGTAAGCTACACCGCCTTGTTTGAATCCCCACTTTGCCATCATTTCCTCACCTGCACGATTGAAACCACGCAATAAGCCGATACACGCATAGACGCAAGAATTATTGATAGGGGCGCCCTATGCTACAATCCTAGCGTCTATGTGTGTCAGACTCACCAAACAGAAGCATGATCTTTTCAAGTTACTGTTTCTGACGCAGTCACTATAGGCTACGAACAGTCCGACTGCATTGAGAGAGAATTGGTTTTGACCTAGTCTCCTCGACTTTGATGTCATGGATCCGAAGCATAAGGCCTACGGAGAACGAGTCGTGCTGAATGCAGGTAGCCTATATATACAAACAACGCAAAAGACTGGTGACTCTCCATTGGAGTCAACTCTGAGTATCACGCGGAGAAAAAGGCAATACTAGTGTGCGTTCCATGTTAGACTCGGCCCAAAAGCATGCATTTGAAGTTTGATAATTTTCGAGTCAGCTGAGCCTGCACTGCGTCAAAGCTGGCCAAACATCAAGCTGTCGTCGATCGTGCAAATCGATGAAAAGCGTACTATCATGATTAGCATGCTGGCACGATACGATATTACACATTTTTTTGGCAATTATTAGCCGCAGTTCGTACTCGAGTCTGGACGTCGCCAGAACTGCAATCTACGGCGGACTGCTGGAAGGTGGCCTGAAAGAGATAGTGAGCCAGGCTGTTTTTTTTTTACGGGAGCAGGCTGGAAACTGACCCAACACTATCGACGGTCCCCATCCCACCAGTACTAACGCTACATGTTGCGTCCCAAAAGGCGATGGATATTGGCGATGGCTCGCTACATCGATGATAGTCGAAAGCGCGGCCAGAAATTGGGTAATAAAGAACGCCCTGAGGGTTCACGTCAGTACCTCTCCAAAAAATACGGCCTATTCTTTGATGCACGTACATTTGGAAAAGAATGAGCCTCCATATCGCAGGTGCAAGACTTCTGTCTGGGCTGTTCGTAACCATGACGGGCTCGAAGGCAAGGTATGTAAATACGTACACCAGGGTACCCAGGCGAAGTAACGACTCACTTGATATCGGAAGCGTCATTGTACATTCTTCAACGGGCACGGCAATGCACGCTCGCTCTGGTCGCGTATCTGAGATTCGTCCCATTGCGATGTTTCCGACAAGCGCTTTGGCGAAGTCCGAGTCGATGTGGATAAGGAAGAGGGAGAAATTCAGCCCGCGGGGGATAAACCCTCATTTGACATAGCCGCGGCATTATCCATCTCATCAACACGAGGCATCATATCTCTCCTTGGCAAGTGGTCGTCCATCAAATGGTTTCTATTCCTGAAGTCCGCGGACTTGAGACTCACATCCGAGTCGGGTATAGCCGGCAAAGGCCCATTTTTTTGCTCGGAAGGTTCAGTGATATTGACCTCCCCTAATTTCAGCTGCTGACAGATAATGCGAAGGTGGAGCTGTGAACTTGAAAAAGCTCTCGATGCACCGTGTGCACTTTGAATACGTAGCGGGCTGCTGCTGCAGACAGGAAGAAACATGGAATCGTGAGGATCATGGATATGCCCGCATAGCCTAAGAATCGTCCCCTGTTTATGTGAGCTTCATCATTCACAACGTTGGTAATGCAAGTGACGCACCATATGGGGATGAGTAGCGTCGCAGTGGAGATCATCTGTGGGTTGGATGGCGTGAAGGGATAGTAGGACGGGAATGGCGACACCAAGTGCACCGAGCGGAAACACGACGATGGGTAAGAGATATTGGTTTCGCCATACCAACGTCCTGCTCGCGCATTGTAAGTACTCAAAACTGCGATAATGCAAACCACGCACGAGGAAGCGGTCATTATAAACAGAGGACGGCCACACCACAGCGCGTGTCGTCGCCATCGTGAAGGCGGCACATACTCCAGTCACGGAGAGAGCAGAATAGTATATGATGAACGTCTGAGCTGTTCGAGACATCATATCAGGGCAAACAGGACAACACCATACATTATAACGCTTACCTTTGCAAAAAGCCGGTGGCATATCATACGGGTTCATATTATATATCATGCCTTCAAGGAGTCAGCAAAGCTTTCCTGACTCTCAACTGTTTGGCAGCCACACGACAACACGGACGCACCCAGGCAAAAAATTCCCTGGAGTATCGTTGCAAAAACGCAGTATAACATGGACCCCAGTAGCTCTGGATCGCGCGAGCGAACACTGTTAGGACTATCCAGCATGCAAAGATACCTGTGCCACCGTGACGTCAATCCGGGAGTTTTTGATGTCCGGATCTGCTCACCAGAGAACGACAGTGCAAACCATACAACTTTCAGCGCGAATTGGTAGCATGGGGGGGGCCAAGTTTCAGCAGGCAGTATTTGACCCAGGCCAAATGCTGACAGTTTACTGTCACGGTACTGGAGTGAGATACATGACCCAGGCTCATGCCTAGTAGTTGAAAATAGCCCGGAAACAATCCACTTCTAGATCTCATCTTTTCTCACTGTCAAAGTCCGGAGCCGCTTCAGCGTGGCGCAGTGCATAAGGAGCACATAAAAAAGCATAATATTAGCCTACATTGTCCTATATTAAACCATCCGTAGTATGATGGCAGTGGGCGCGAGGATAATATACGACGAAGGAAATTGTCAACTTGATGAGGAGAAAGTGACGACGAAAATGACTCAGCCCAGGAGGACCCCAGATCCACCACAAGGCGGCCGCCGCCATCTGATGCGTAACGTGCCATAGTACGAATTGATCTCCTTATCTTTCGAGAGCTTGGCTAACTTCAACGCCACCAGCGAGGCTGGCTACGACAGTCTCCACCCCTGGCGAAGGTGAGTCTGTCTGGGCAGTTTCCACTTGCGTATCATCAACTTCTTCTTGGCACCATTCCATTTTCAACTCCACATCCATGATATCCTTGCCTATGCCAATCGGGAAATCGAGGTCATCTCGGGCAGTATGAACGACGAGGATCGTGTC